>NC_135271.1:9277500-9280000 GCF_051311805.1 Agelaius phoeniceus
CAGTCCGGGCGTACCCGGGATCCATCTTCCTGATGTCCCCAAGGGCAATCCCATCTGGACCTGGTGCCGAGCCCTTGCTCATTTCCCTCACATTCTTTTCAATTTCTTTGGCCGTAATTAAGTCCCTGAAGGCCTTATTGTGGGCCTTCCCTTTAATTTCAAAGTCTCCAAAGACTCTCAAGTCTCACACCAAACTGTCCAGGTGTTTCCCATCTGGCCTTGAATACCGAATAAATTTCACTGGGTGATACATCACAGGACAGACATTCGATGTCGTCCAAAATGATCTTCGCTAATTTCCCCATCTAGATGGAATAAACGCTGAAAGCGGAGGTAGTTACCTCTTTTGATTGCTCTGTCCTTCATCCACTTCTGAAACTGTTTTCTTGGCTGCTCCTCCCGAGTTTCCTTTTTGCTTTTCCCCCGGAGTGCTGTTCTTATTTGGCTCACTGATTCCAGGCAACCAAAGCAGTCCTGCCCTGTCTGATTGAGCAGTGGTCGCACCTTTTGGCCTTCTAATAACTGTTCAAATGCTCTGGGGAAGTTGTTAATTGTCCCCTCTGATAAACGTTCTTTGATCCTTTTCTGATAACGAGCCTGCAGTCGCCCTGCCCTCTGCTGGCCAACGGTTTCCCGGAGACCGTTATCCCTATCAAGGTGGTGTCCAGATGTCCCTATTGTTCCCTTCCCAGCAGCTGGTCCTCTCGGCTGGTGGTTCCCCCCAAGTCGATTGTTCACAGTTCCTGCCTGGGATTGATGACTTGACCCAGGTTCTGATTTCAAGTTCCCAGCTGCTCCCCCACCCACTCCATTCTTCCTGAGCAGCATTCTCCTTTTATCACCAATCTGCTTAGCTGTTTTGGTTGTTAAGTGTTCCGATATGAGCTTATTAATGTTTCTGTGACTCTCGAACTGTACCTCCAGCTTGACAAGTAGCTCTTCCTCCTCCTTTGTCCAGCATCTTTTGTGGGCTCCTCAGCTTGATGTTTCTTTCGGTTGGGAAGCATCGATCCTCTCCTGGTTTCTAACCAGTGGATGTGCCAATCTTTTGTGTTGTCCTAGGCCAATTTTAGTCATAAAATCTCTACTGCATACCTCACATATCCACTCTCCCACTGGAGGCCCCGCATCCTTCGGACCCTTGCACTTTGCAAAATGACAAACAGTACTGTGATGGTTAAAATTCTCCCTCCCACACTAGGCACACTGAAAGCACACCCACTTCCTCCCGTGAGACCCCTTAAGGTGTTCAATTAGGGCCAACATCGAGTTGAGCCGGGTACCACAGCAAGGACATGGTGGATTTTTGTCAGGAACAGTCACCTTCACGATGTCATCCGGTGCTTGTTCACTGCGGACCTCAGGCACTGGAGGCAATGCCTCTGGTGTACCCTCATCCCCCTTCCCACTGCCTCCCTTCTCAAGTACATTCTGATCATCGTCCTTAGGGGGACTAGGATTTAAGTCGTCCCCCTCACTCAGTTGTGGTGTAGCCCTCATCCCCCTTCCCACTGCCTCCCTTCTCAAGTACATTCTGATCATCGTCCTTAGGGGGACTAGGATTTAAGTCGTCCCCCTCACTCAGTTGTGGTGTAGGCTGTTCAAACACCTCAGGAAACCCGTTCAACACCCCCCCATTAACAGAAACATGAACCACCCCCTGTACATGCTCCTGCAGATCTGACCTATACAGTTCTAGAGAGAAATTCACCAGCAAGCCAAATTAATTTTCTGTCAATTTGGTGGTTGTAGATGTTACAAAATTATCTCAGGAGGTCTGAGTGCCCACCGATACCCTAGTAAGGTGGAACGGCCGCCCCCAGTTTCCTCCTCCAAGAAACGGATTTGGATTTGGAATAGCCGAGTCATGACCGGATTCAATATCGGGAACGGAATGGGTGGTCAGCCCACCTCCGAACCTGTTGCCCCTGTCCAACCAGGGGGCCAGGTTTCAGGTAGTAAGGGAGTCATAGTTACTCCTGCTGTTTACCCGCGCTTCATTGAATTTCTTCACTTTGACATTCACAGCATTAGGCAGAAATCACATCGCGATGCTTTGTTTTAATTAAACAGTCGGATTCTCCTGGTCCACACCAGTTCTAAGCCGGCTGCTAGGCACCGGCCGAGGTGGGGCGCCAGCCCAGGGACCCCCTCCAGGGACCCTCCCCCGCGCGAACTGCTCGGCTGACGCTGGCCACGGCCATGCGCCGCGGGGACCCCGCCGGCAGGAACCGACGGGGCAGCGGCGCGCTACGACGATGGTGGCGGTCGCCGCTGGGGCGCCAGCTGCGGCAAGGCGGAGGGGGGGGTGGAGGGGAGGGCGGGCGATGCCCGCCGCAGCTGGGGCGATCCAAGGGAAGGGCCCGGGGCATGTCCAGAGTCGACGCTGTGCGCGCCCGCGCACGCCCCGGCGCCCGGGCGGGCCACGCGGAGCGCACTCACCCGCGTGCGGTGCCTCGTCCTGCCACGGCACGCGCCCAGCCCCGCTTTGTGCCCCAGC
>NC_135271.1:9282500-9285000 GCF_051311805.1 Agelaius phoeniceus
CGCATGGGGGCGCGCGCGACGATGGCCGCCGTGTCTCCCCCGCCCGCTACACCGCCAGTCCCCCCCTCCTCTCCGCGCTTCTGGAGGGAGCCAGAGAGAGAGAGTGTGCGTGCGCATGAACAAGCGACGAGGATATGGAGAGCCCCATCCTGGAGACGAGAACTGAAAAGGGAGTGGGGCAGAGATAGCCCCACACGGGAGGACTGGCCGGGCGGTGGCGCGCACGACGGCATCAGTGGGGAGAGAGAGAGGAATGACGGCGTCCCTCGGCGCGCCCCGAGACCGCGACAGAAGAGGAGGGGGTGGGCGAAGGGAGGACGGGGTCGGAACAACCATCCCCAGCGCTCTTGCCACACGCGCGCGCTCGGAAGCATGGCACGGTACCGCCGTGGTTCCCACCTGCAGACAGCCGCCGGTGCGGGGGGACGCTGGGGGCGAGGCCATGCCTCGCCTCCCCTTCTCGCCCTCCTCTCTCTTTCTCTCTCGGCCCTTGGCAGCGCCTTTCGATGCCGTCTCTCGCTCTCGTCTCTCGCTCTCCCCAGGCTGCCGTGCCACCGCATCCACGGCACGGTCCCGGCGAGGACGAGCTCCACCCCAGCGGCTTGCTCCGGGAGCGGGGAGCAATGGAGTGCTCCCCGAGTCTGCATTTAGGGGGACGAAGGCCCTGCACGGCAATGATGACGACTGCGACGACGACGACTGCGACGACGCCCGCCGGGCCGCAGTGAAGGGATCGAGGCCTCCTAGGGAAACGCTTCCCTCGCCGAACCCCTGACTGCCTTCCCTCGGGCACCAGTGGGATGCCGCTGCTGCCACCGCCACCGCCGCCCACTGCGGGCAACGGGCCAGAGAGGCGACCCCAGCCGTGCCGCTAGCGTGGCCCCCGGATGGCTATTGATCATCAAGCGATCCTCAGACAGGCGTAGCCCCGGGAGGAATCCGGGGCTGCACGTGCCTTCGAATGGTCAATGGTCAATGTGTCCTGCAATTCACATTAATTCTCACAGCTAGCTGCGTTCTTCATCGACGCACGAGCCGAGTGATCTACCGCTAAGAGTTGTCTGGCTTTCGGGCACTGCTCACGCCAAGCGGCCCCTTTTTTTGTTACTCTGGGGCCAAGGACGCGGGGGTGCGCACCTGGCTTTGACCGTACGAGCACACAGAAACAGAAGGTGGAATAAAAACCAACTGGAGGAACCCACGCTCCGAAGTCCGGCCAAGAGGTGGGGGAGCCCGCGCTCCTGACCGCCTCCCCCGCGAGGGGTGACGCCGACCTCACAAATGCTGTCCTTCGGAGGCGGACCAGGCACCCGGGCTCGGCCCGGCCACCACGTAGAGGGCCACGCGGCGCGCGCTGGAATGCGGGAGGGCACGGCAGCCCACCCACGTCTCACTTTCACGGGACGACAGGCACAAAACACACGGCATGCGGCTGGGGGCGCGTGGCCATCGGCCCCCACACACGGCGGCTCTCCCTTGGCCCCCAACGCCGCGGGCCTCACAGAGTGCCGCTGTGCCGCTGCACGGCCGGCTTATCTCTTTCCCCACTGCACGGCCTTCCCCTGGCTCGAGACGACACGCGACGATGATCAGCCCCCGCCGGCATGCCTCCTGCGGGACCGCTCCCCTGCCGGGTGGGTGAGAGACCAGTGGATGCGCTCTGCTGCCAGCCCTGAGGCGGGCACCACCGAGAGCCAAGCTGGCATAGCCAGGGCCCAAGGCCTGCCGGACGGCAGACCCCGCTGCCACCGGGGCTGCACTCCCAGGACTGCCACCGCTGCGTCGCACCGCCGGGGCCCCTTACCTCGGGCATGCGCCCGGCAGAAGGCAGGACGGCGCTGAGCTGGGGTGCAAGGCCTGCGCTCCTCGTTTGCATGCGGAGACCAGGCGGGGAGGAGCACCCCTGCGGCTGCCCTGTGCGCCTTCCTGCGGCCCACACGCGGCCGGGAAGGGCGATGGAGGATGCGACGAGCGGGGCCCGGGACGGGACCGCCACCGGCTGACGGCGGGCGCCTTCCGGCTGACCGTCCCCGCAGGGAGGGACACGCGTCGAGCGGTGCCGCGGCCGCACGGCACAGGATCGCCTGCACTCGCAGGCCTCCGCTGCCGGAGGGCCCACCGAGCGCTCGCCCCCACCAGCAGGCAGGCAGTCGAGCCAGGGGACGGCTGGCGGACAACGGCACTGCCGGTGCGCGTTCGAGGAGAAAAGGCCATCAAGGGGAGGAGAGGTGCTGGATGCAGTGCCGCGCGTTCCAGAGACCGCGGCAGCGGGTTGAGGAGAGAGAGCGCGGGTGGGCCCCAGGGGCCCGGATCCCGCGGCTGAGGAAGGGCAGAGAGGGCGCACTCTCTGCCGGCGTCGCCCATTACGGCGAGGCGAGCGGGTGGGCCCCCATGGACCATGGAGAGGGGGGGACAGGGCACCCCTCCCTGGCGCAGCACGGTTTAGCCCCGCGGCGCGGGCGGGACAACAACAGCGACGGACAAGCGCAGCCGGTGGCAA
>NC_135271.1:9290000-9320000 GCF_051311805.1 Agelaius phoeniceus
TCTGCCCGCCACAACGCGGGTCCCCGGCTTAAGGCCGAGGAAGGGCGACGGCTTCAACAACGCAGGCTGGGGACCACCGCTGTCGCCGAGGCGGACCAACGGGCCCAAAACAACAGCAAATGATTCTGGAGCAGAGGCATGGCTTGGAGAAAACTCTCCCCTGCTCTGTCTGGGCAATCCTTAACCAGTGTGCTACATGCCTCTTGCTGCCAATTTCTTGCTCAACAGTGGGATAGATCAATCTGATTCGTGCTAACAATTGTAACTATATTTTAAATATTTTAGAAAATATTTGTTAAAAAGTAAGAGAGGAAAAGGATATGGAATTAGTGACACAAAACAGATGTTTTCAAATGTTCATGAGAAAACAGGATGCAGGATGTAGTTTGAGATACATAATATCCCAAAAGGCAATAGGCCTCAGGATAATTAAAGAATCGGCCTTGACATGGACAAAATTGGGATGATTCCAGCTATCAATGAAATAATAAGGCTTCTTTTTGGAATATAATGCTGGCTTCTATAACACAAGACTTGGGGTGCATGTGCAGCTTGTGGGCTTGTTCAAAGGACAGTGATGATGAGCAGAAGCCTTCGTGGGAAGCGACCACCAAAACCAAAAGACCCCTTAGAAACAAGCAGAGCATGCACTGTGCAGTACAGTGACATAGATTTCAAGAATCAAAAATAGGAGGAGATTGACAGAAAATTATTGATAAATATGTATTAGCATCCAGTCTAGAAGTTGTGTTTGGATTCTTTATCTTTTGAATGGGAGGCAGGGTGAGAAAACCCCCCTGGATCCTGACTGGTTTTGCTTATGCTTTATCCAAACCACTGCCAAATTATTTTGTATCTGCTTGATTTTATTTGATTGCATGATTTCATATGAAATTGCTGCTCAATTAAAATTGCTGCTAAATTCTAATGTTGGTTTATTAAATTAGACATATAGGGACCTCATTCATAACAACAGCCCACCTCAGTCACCTACCGGTTGGGACTGTGCTTTCTACTGAGCCAGTCCTGCCAGAAAAGCAGCTTTAAACACACCTCTAAGAAGCACTGATCCAGATAAAGCACATCCATTCCCCTCTGCCCAGGGCCAGTCCCCTGTACATCTGGCAGCCTGCAAAATCTAACACCCCCTCAGGCTCCAACACATGGTTCCAGCCCAAAGCATAAAGGCAATTTGTTTTGCTAAAGCTGAAGTAATTCCTGCAGGTCCTCGGCCTTCCAAGGCCAACGCTGCCACTCCGGAGGGAATCCTGTGACCCCGAGCATTTGATGGTGACCACACCAAAGCAAGAGGTGGCTCCTTCAGCAGGAGAATGGCACATGGCAGTGCTGTGCCTTTGTGTCCCCAGCCTTCCCCCCATTGTTTCAGCAATGGCAGCTACACTTAGGCAGCTTCAGCAGAGCTTATTTGTGTTGGCTGAGTGCAGATCAGGACTCCCAGCCCACCTCTAACAGCAGCTTGCAATGACAACAGCACCTGCACACTGAGGTCTTTTGCTGGAGGCAAGCCTGTCACAAGCACACACCCTCTTCAAACTTCCCATCAAACAGAAAGGAGAAGAGCAGGAAAAGGCTACCTTTGGACCAGTCTTCCCCAGCTCTACACATGGGCCAATTCTGGGTAGAAAACTCCCGCCACTGCTGGCCTTCTTCTTCATGGTGAGAAACTTCTCCCACAGGAACTTAGAGGGAAGCAGCTGAAAGGCAAAAATAAACCAGCTGGAGCCTCAGAGTTGGGCTTGTTCAGAAAGGCTTTTCTTGAACAAGTGGCACTGGTGAACCATTTGTGATCACATTGTCCAGGACAGTCCTGGAAGCCCTGGAAGTTGCTTGCTGAAATGCTCAGCACCAATAAATTAACAATACAGAGTGCAATACACATACTCCAACCACATGGCTCTGTCCCATCAGCTTCTCCGTGATTGCATATGACATGGTTGGGGATTTCTGCTCTTTGGGAATTTCTTTCCTCTTTAGGATCATTCGATTGAGGCAGTGACCTTTTCAAAGAATGGGGAGGAGCTCTCAGAACTTCCCTGACTCCATCCCTGTACAGCACTGAGAACTCACAGCAAGGAGATATCACTGCTGGCTGATTCCATGAAAGGAACGCTGCACCAACTGTGAGGAGCACAGGAATGTGTCCAAGTTGTAGTTCTCTCTGTTAATTAGCATTTGTTTTCTCTCTCTG
The DNA here is from genome assembly GCF_051311805.1 of Agelaius phoeniceus. NCBI lineage: Eukaryota > Metazoa > Chordata > Aves > Passeriformes > Icteridae > Agelaius > Agelaius phoeniceus. The sequence continues at coordinate 9,292,210 of NC_135271.1, forward strand.
GGCACACAGACCCCTGCAGAGAAGAAAACAGAGGGATCTCCTGGACAGAGCCTCAGCAGTGGGGCATCTTCAGTCAAGTGAGCTCCAGACACCAAGGGACATTTGTGGCCCTGGCTCCAGGGAGCAGGAAAGAACTGTACAGCCCTCAAGATTCCTACCAATCCAGAGCTTTCAAGAGAAGCCAACTCCTTTGGGAGAGATACCATCAACACATGGTAAACCAAAATCAGGGGACAATTCCCAGCACAGGAAGATTTCCACCATCCTGCAGAACAAAGGTGTGATGGTGTTCACAGGGGTCTTAGGATGAGGGAAGAGACGAGGATCTGACTCCATGGTTCAGCAGGCTTGATTTATTATTTTGTGATATATAATTTATTAAAACTACACTAAAAGAATAGAAGAAAGGATTTCATCAGAAGGCTAGCTAAGAATAGAATAGAAAGGAATGATAACAAAGGCTTCTGGCCTGGACTCTCTGTCTGAGCCACCTGGGCTGTGATTGGCCATTAATTACCATCATCCAACCTGGGCCAATCAAAGATCCACCTGTTGCATTCCACAGCAGCTGATAATCATTGTTTACATTTTGTTCCTGAGGCTTCTCAGCTTCTCAGGAGGAAAAATCCTAAGGAAAGGATTTTTCATAAAAGATATCTGGGACACAAAGGTGCTGAGACATTTTCTTCTGGACGTGCTGCAGCAGATAACTTGCTTTGCTGTACACTGTGTCTGCAGGGCTGGATCTGTGCCCACACAGGAGCTGGGAGAGAACAGCTGCTTTGGAAGCTCTTCCAGCTGGGACCAGCCCTGTCTCACAGGGCTTTGGGCAGAGTTTGAGCTTCCCCCCCAACATGCTCAGGTGCCCAAGGGCAGCTTGGTCTTGACACCAGCAGGGGGCTATTTACAAATCACAAACGGGACAGGGCTGCTGTGGAACTGCCTTGAGCTGTTTTATTTTCCAGCATCACTCTCATTACATGGTTATGACAATGGGAAGAAGCCAGCAGCTCACATCCCAGGCAGCAGACCAAGAACTTAATGTTACAACTTCCTTTATAAGTTTCTTGACCAATCACACAAAGCAAAAGCACATTGACAGTAGTTCTATCCAACCACTATAAGCACTCGTACCTTTGGTTAAAACAATGCTTGCTTATTTTGAACACAATACCTGCTTGTAAGCCTTAAAGCACAATGCACAGAGCTCCATTATTAAGCTTTAACCCTCCTAATATCTTGCTAGATAAACTTTTCTGTGGCTTAGGGAGTTATTCTAGACAAGCGTTAATACACAGACCATTGTTCTATTTGTCCTTGCTTTTCTACTTTTAAAATAATTTTTCTGCTGACCTAATTCATGGCAACTGCTTAGCTCTAATCACAGTTCTACTGTATCTGAGGCTTGTCTTTTGCAGCTTTCCCAAAACCCTCTGATTTTTTAGATTCCTACAGTTCCCCCTCTCTTTTCGCCTAAAAAGAAACCTTCATAATTGTGTCATTTATTACTTGCGTTTCGTAGCCTTACTAGAATATTTCTGTTTATTACCTTCTTAAAGCATTTTCTTGCTTTCACTAAAGCAGGGGCAGGGAGAGCAGGGACACCAGGGCAGTTTGTAGCGTTAACACAGCCCACTGGGTACTTACAGTGAAAGATGTCAGTCATTCTCTGGACAAAAGACGAGGTGTCGAGGTCTTCTTTGGGAATCCAGAAGCCATTTTGAAGGCAGGATCTCCCAGATGAGTGACAATGCCTCAACAAAACCGGAAGAAGCAACAATGGAACTCTGAAAATCCAGAATCCAATTCATGGCCGATTCAAGGCATATACTGGTGCTAAAAATTTTCTATGATTTGAAAGTAGCTAAGTGCTTGTTTGGTCTAAGTAGCTAGTATGTTAGGCCTCCAGTTGGACTTTATTTGAACTATAGGGCTGCCTTGTGCAATTCAAAGATGGATCATACTGAAACCTGGAGCTAAAAATCTGAACATTAAGAATAGTTAGAACAGACAAAGCTGCAGCCTAAATATTACTTTAAAATAGCTAGAGTGGATATCCTCTTCTTTTGGCTAAAGCACCCCTGCTCTCTCAGCTGCTCCTCACAGGACTTGGGAGAGACTGGAATGTTATGGCTAATGGCTTAAAACTTGTTATAAAGGACTTTCTGCCCATTGGGACAAAACTGTATAAAGAGGCTGCGACCACCCAAGCCCACCCTTCCCTGAAAACGCCTCTGGACTGGAACTTGGCATTGTGAGTTAAGCTGCCTAAGGGAACCTGAGACAAGACAAAGGTGACACTATTGTCCCATTAGCTCAGGGCTGGGGAGAAGTAAACAAGGCTGCAGAGAAAAACCTATCCACAACAAAGCCAAACCCAGCAGCTGTCCTGAAAATCAGCTCTGTCTGCCTTCAAGGTGGGCAAGTCATAGCCACAGACTCGTCTGCTGAGGCCAGGTTTGCACACAAACCTCCCATCAAAGACCTCCACAGTGCCCCCAGACCCATTCCTGAGGCCTTGCACCAGACGACTGCAGGGCACGCAAAGTAACACAACAGATCTGAAAATCCAGAAGCCAATTGATGGCAGACTCAAAGGACAGACAGATGCTAAAGATTTTCTATTATTTCAAAGTAGCAATAGACAGAGTCCAACTTGCCCCACCCCAGGGAGGCACCTGGGAGGTCCCACCTTGCCCAAATCTGCATGAATCCATTGGAGTCTTACGTTTTGCGAGACCTCACCACAGAGAAGACCAGAAGAGGATTTTATGGTATGCCAATGGGATCCGTGGAATGGTGATGTTTTTCACTTCATCTGTCTCTGTCACTCTCCTTCTTCCCCTTCTTCCCAACCCCCCATCCCCATCCCCCCCCCCCCCCCCCACTTCTTTTTCTTTTCCTTTCTCTCTCTCTTCCTCACATTTACTGTTACATAAAATCCAGACTATTGATTTTGGCATATGGTCTCGTTTGCACCTCAATTCACAGGCCTCTCCCTAATAATTGTAATAACCAGATGATAACAACCCACTGAAACTTGATGAAACTTGAAAAGACCTCATTCACTTTTAAGCACTTTAAGCAAGCACTAGACGGGAAAAAAAAGTATAGACCAGTACATTTAGAAAATGTTGCATTCCTTCAATGCAAAAAAAAAAAAAGCACAATCAGTAGAGCATATATTGTTCATCCACTCAGCTGTGCATTGTGGTGGTGTTCAGAGGGGTCTTAGGATGAGGGAAGAGATGAGGATCTGACTCTTGATGTATTATTTTATGATATATATTCTATTAAAATTATACTAAAAGAATAGAAGAAAGGATTTCATCAGAAGGCTAGCTAAGAATAGAAAAAGAAAGAATGAATAACAAAAGCTTGTGTCTTAGACAGAGAGTCCAAGTCAGCTGACTGTGAGTGGCCATTAATTAGAAACAACTCTAGGAGACCAATCACAGATGCACCTGTTGCATTCCACAGCAGCAGATAACCATTGTTTGCATTTTGTTCCTGAGGTCTCTCAGCTTCTCAGGAGAAAAAACCCAAAGGATTTTTCATAAAACATGTCTGTGGCAGTGCAGACCACTGAACTGCTGCACCAGAAGACGGGCATTATCCCATCCTGTATTTCCCTTTGGCATTCTCTCTCAGAGTGCAGATGAGACAAAACCAAAAAGTTCAACTTGAGTCAATCTTTACCTCCAAAGGAAATTCAGGAACTTTCTGCAGAGGCCAATGCTCTGCACGCTGATGAACTCCTTGCAGAGGCCAATGCTCTGCACGCTGATGAACTCCTTGCAGAGGCCAATGCTCCGCGAACAATTCCCCTGGCGAATCGCCCGGTGAAGCCGCCTGCAGGAGCCCAGGCTGCGCACAAGCAGCCAGGGCCGCGTTCTCAGGCAACTGAGGCCGCGCCGCTGTCACAGACGCTGCCGCCGCCTTCGTGGTTTCCAGGCAGCCGCGGAAGCCGGCAGCCGCCGCCCTTTCCGGGATCCTGCCCCTCCCGGCCCCGCACGCCCCCCAAGATGCTGCCGGGGCTCGGGGGCTTCGTCTGCCTGGGCTGGGGCTCGGCCTCCCCTGCGGGACAAGGTGAGGGGGGGTCCCCGGGGGTCGTGTCCCCCCGGGAGCATGGGTGAGTCCCCCATGTCCCCCCCCAAGCTGGGGTCACCCCCTTTTCTCTGCCCAGAGCTCCTGAGCCAGCTCCTGCTGCCCCCTGGGAGGGGCTTTGGGGAGCCCCCCGGGGACCCCCTTGAATGCCCATTCCTGGGTACTGGGACCCTTCGCATCTCCTTCCCCAGCTGCAGGACCCCCTGCACCCCCTTATCCTGCCCCGACAACCCCTGCACCCCCTTTCCCGGGTATCCTCCTCTCCCAGCCCCTGGATCCCCCGTTTCCATGAGCCCGGGGACCCCCGGAGCCCATTCCCGGCCAGCCCGGGGCACCTCAGCCCCAGGCCTTCCTTTGCCCGGCGAGCGGTGACGTCACTGCAGACTCGGGCCGCCATTGGCCAGCAGCAAAGAGCGGCGCCAATGGCGGGGCCGGAGGCGGCTCAGGGGCCGTGAAGAGCCTTGAGCTGTGAGTGGCCCTGAGGGGCCATGAAGGGCCGTGAGGTGTCACTCTTGCGCCCAGAATGACACAGGAACAGGCAGGAGGCAGTATTGCAGAAAGACTAAAAGAAGGTTTAATTCAAGAGAACCGTGCGGTTTTTATAGAGTCATACGATATATTCGGTTTGATTGGCTCGTTAACAAAAACACATTCTTTATACACCGTCCTTGAGAAGAAGAGAAAGAGGAAGTAGAACACCACCTGCAGATTGTTTATACTGAAGTTCTCACATTCTTACAGCTTGCTAATAATTCTCACAAGCTGCTGTGAGAAACACTTGCTGTTTCTCTCTCTCTGTCCCATGGCATCCACAGTGAGGGGCTGTGAGGGGTCTTGGGCAACTGTGAGGGAGCCATGAGGGGCCTGTGAGGGACCATGGGGAACTGTGTGGTGTCATCTTTTTATACTAAAAACTACGTGTACACTATTTACAATAACTTCTCAATACTTATCACCTATGTTAGACAGTGAGTTTTTACTCTAAAATAATCTAAAAATGCCAACATCACTTAAAAGATGGAGGAAGGAAGGAAGGAAGGAAGGAAGGAAGGAAGGAAGGAAGGAAGGAAGGAAGGAAGGAAGGAAGGAAGGAAGGAAGGAAGGAAGGAAGGAAGGAAGGAAGGGTGATAAATGAATTCACTGGATTCAAGGATCATACAAATATAAATTTATTATTATTATTATTATTATTATGCAAGCAAGAATAAGCAAAGTTCAGCGCTGGGCGGCCGGGAGTCTCCGCTCCTCTAGGCTCGCACCGTTCCTATCCCCAAAGTCCACCTTTTATTGCCTTTTTCCCCCGGGTCCAGGGATGATGTGGTCTGTCTTTTGCGCTTGCTCGTTCAGTTGCTAGGGGGTCTTTTTCTGCCTTCTGGTGGTCGTGGGATGAAGGCTCCAAGTCTTCCTCTTTTAACCGCTGAGTGAACTTTTCCTTCTAAGGCATACCTATACAGTGGAATTTTCAGAACACTATACGATTCCTGCAAGCCTAAGCAATTCTTGTGAGTTTAGGGATTGTTATTACAGCTCTCCTCTGTGACCTCTTAGGTGAACTTTTCTTTACCATGGAATTCCCAAAGCACTATATGATTCCTGCAAGCCAAGCAACCATATGTGGCTATACATTTAAAATCAAGCGTTTTTAGCTATTTAGTTATTGCTTTGATATTGTATAAATATTTAGCTATTGATTTAATTAATGAACAAACGTATTGCAACTTATTACACTCATCACCACCTTTACCGCGCATGCTCCACCACTCGTTTTGGTTGTCGCACAAGTCTTTGGGGGTCGTTGTTTGATGAAGGCCTCTCTTCTTCCTCGATGTCTTTAATTCACCTTTGGGTTACACATGCGCACCAAGCCAGTACAATGTAATCCAAAACTAACATATTAACTAACATTTAAGCATCAAAGCAATAAATCTCTTTTAGCTGGCAGTTTTCTGGGACCCAACCAGATTTTCCCTTCTTTCTGTTAATTTTTAGTAACTGTTATCTCTTACTTTTTCCCCCTGTCATGGAACATCTGCAGGGAGGGGGTGGAACCCCTCCACTCCCTTTTTTCTTGGCATTGCAACTTTTAACTGTTTTATTATTATTTCCATATATTAATTACTGCATCAATATTGATTACTGTTTCAATTTTGTCAGCACAAATCATACCTATTTACCAGAGCTCTGTTCCTCTTTCTTGCAGCCCTTGAAAGCCTGACGGAGGACATGAGCAGTGCTGTGTCAGAGCTGGCATTTCAAACACTGCATGTCCTCCGAGCAACAGCCAGTGGGCGATATTCCATCTTCCAGAGGCTGCACGATCAGCTGCACAGGGCATGGATCACTCGGTCTCCTCTGTCAGAGCTCGGCTGGCTGCACTGCTGGAGCTCTGAGGAGAGCTGATCTGGGAGGCTCTCTTTGCTGGGGCAACCTGAGCCAGTGGGGATTTTTAGTTTTCTGTAAGATTTTTCTGTTCTTCCATTCTATTTTTTATTCTATGTAAATATAGACTATTTATAATACAGAGAATCTCAGGAGATTTCTTTGCTGCTCAGGGTCTGTAGGGCATAGGGGAGGAGGGGGAAAAGGGTGCTTGTTCTCAGCCAGCTGCCCAGGCATGCGGTGGGCAAGGGGAAATGGCCAGAAGCCCCTTGGCCTTTGGTGGTTCTGCTGAAGCCTTTGTGCTGCCCACAGAGCGGCTGGGCAGGGGCCGGAGCTGCGGGGATCCCTGCCAGAGCGGTGCCTGGAGATGGCCACAAGCCCTGTGCCAGGCAGGAAGCGCCATCTGTGTCCTCCCACCCGTGTGCTGCTGGCTGCCTTGCCGAGGGCTCCCAGGTGCCTCTGGATGGGGCTGCTCTGGAGCTGCTGTGGGGCTGCGGTGCTGCTGCCGGGCAGCTTGGCCGGGCTGGGGCAGGGCCTGAGGGGCTGGGGCGCTGGCAAGCCCTGAGCAATGGGGCTGTCAGAGGCCACAAGCAGCCCGCTGGCAGCCGCCTTCCTCCTGCCAGAGCTGACTGGCAAGACGGATCCCGGGCACTCTGCAACTAAGAGCATCAGTGTTGTTGGAAACCCAAATGCAGGGAAATCTCAGACCTTTGGTCTTGTCGGCAAAGCTTAGAATTAAACACAGCATTTGAGCTGAGACCTTGGAAAGGGCTTCCGAACTCAGGTGCTAGAAGCGAGAATGCGGATTTCTAGTTTATAGCAGAGACACGGGGAGGAAAGTTGAAGTGGAGGAAAGTTTCGAGTTTTAGAGTTCAAGATCTAGAAAAAATCAAAGTAGTTCCAATGGTAAACAAGAAGTTTAGGATGCAGTGCTGTAGGTTTGTTGCATCATGGCATGATTGGCTAAGGAAGCTTCCACTGTAGCATGATGTGGGAACCCAGGAAATTCCTCTGGCTGCCCTGCAGGACTCGAGACCCTGTCAGAGGGCTCAGAGACCTTGGCATAGAGCCCAAGACCCCTGTGCCTTTGATTTAGCCCTTGGAAAAAACAATTCCCAACCTTGTATGAAGAATGGCAAGCCACAAAATGATAGTGAATTTAGCACAGAGTGGAAAAATAGATTTGGGGGGTTTTTAGAATGGGGCTTCAGGGGGCAAGATGGAGGAATCTGGGCATGTCCAGCCTTTCTCCTTCTTCTTCTTGGCCTCCGTCTTCTGTTGTGATGTTGGCACTTTTCGATTGGTTTAGAGTAGAAGCTCACTGTCTAACGTAGATGATAGGTATTGGAAAGTCATTGTAAATATTGTACAGGGAGTTGTTTTCAGTAGAAGAAGATAACACCGCCCCGGCGGAGGCAGAGTGCCTTAGACTGTCTTGCTGAGCGGACCTCGGCAGGACAGGAGAAAGAATTTTATAGATAAGATACAATGAACAACCTTGAGACCGAGAAATGAAGAGCTCTGACTCCTTCTTCCACCGCCGGGCTGGGAAAAGAGACTTTCTAACTTATATCGGGCTCACTCTGAGCAGCTAGAGACCCTGAGAGCATGAGTCCCTAAGAGGAAATAATGAAGGATTGGGTCCAAAACAGAAATATCCTTGTTGGCCGTGTCTTCTTGGCCAAGAAATCCTTCAAAGCTCTTGCAACTACAAGTCTTGCAGCCCTGTGAGCCGTGCGCTGGAGATGGGAGCCAAACTCACCCTTCCTGTCTCTGTAGAAGAGAAGAAAAAGCAATGGCATCATCTAAAAAAGTCAGAGGTCCGCTCTCTAGTTCCTTCCAAACTCCTTCAAGTCACCCAAAGTGTGATTTAGCTACAAATAGGTGAGAGGGACTCTTAGTGCTGGCTCTTTGACTCCAGAGCGGCTGCTTTAGAATCTTTCCCATAACCCTGTGTAGTTATGTGCCAGCAATGTCTCCTTTGAAGAAACTTTCCCAACTGACTTGCATGGAGGCTTGTTTGAAGGGTGTTTGAGGAGAAAGGCTCCCAGCAGAGGTCTGGGCTTTGGCCTAGCTGTGTCCCCTGCTGATTGTGAAGTGTGCCATCAGCAGCAGGGCTTTCTGGGCTAAAAATATCATCAAGTCACCTGGACTTGCTCTTTTTGGCCTATAAAAGCTGGAGCCACTTTCGGGGCAAATTTGGAGACCTGATCTGTGGGTGGATGGAGCAGCTAGGATTTTCCCACTTGCTGGGAATGGTTCCCCAGGTCTCTGGTGTAAAATGGGGCTGCCCAGGAAGTGCAGATCTGCAAGATGATAAACAATTTAGGCAATTGGTGATGCATCTTTCTAAATCACTCTCCTTTCTCTCCTTTTGTGAAATGCAAAGGCATGTTTCGTGTCAGGTACACACAGGCAACGCGTGTATTTGTGATTGCGATATGTGTGGAAACCAAGCATGGGACACTTATAAAGTTGAATTCTAATAATACCTGAGGAAAGTAAAGCATGGAAGAAGGCCTTTGAACCTATCCTTTTTTCACAATTAAACTTTATAAATCTTAAGTTGATTTAGCAGCATTTAAATTAAAGCTTTGAGGATGTTGCTTTTTGACAGGAACTTTCTGCTTGGAGCTAAGCCTTAAAGGGTTTTGCAGTAATAACCTTTTGAAGCATTATTTTAGAATATTTCTTGTACAAAGGATCTTTGAAACTATAGCTTTAGAATATATAAAAAGGAAACACGCTTATCTCACGCCTTGACAAAACATGAAAAGCAGCTTGAGAAAGGAATATGAACATCAACGCAAGGACTAATAGTTTCAACCAAGGGAAGCTGCACATCACTGTTATGAGATTTATAGTCCTTGCAATCAAAAGGTAAAGCCATGTCTGGAATCTGGACCCCACCAGCTGGGAGATTTCTTTCTTCATTGGGAAGCTGGACCCCCCCACCACCTGGGATACTCCTTTTCTGGGATACATCCTGAGAAAAACTAAATCACAATAGTGTAGAGAATTGTGATGTAAAAACTGGGAAGAGAAAGTGCTGATGAGTAAAAATTGGGAAAAGAAACTGCTGAGAAAGCTTATGAGTGCCCCTATAAATACCTGTAAGCCTCAAAAAACCATGTGCAGCTGGAGGGAAAGCTTCCCCCACTGTACCCAGAGCTGTATTGCTCATACTTTACCATATTAATTAATAAATTGATTGCTGCTTGAATATTGGCCTAGTCAAGCTTCTCATTTATAACATTATAGTACTGATTAAGGTGCACTATGTAATAAGTAGCAATAAGTTTGTTCATTAATTTAATCAATAGCTAAATAATTATACAATATCAAAGCAATAACTACATAGCTAAAACCGCTTGATTTTAAATGTATAGCCACATATGGTTCACATATGCTTGCTTGGCTTGCAGGAATCATACACTGCTTTGGGAATTCCATGGTAAAGAAAAGTTCACCTAAGAGGTCACAGAGGAGAGCTGTAATAACAATCCCTAAACTCGCAAGAATTGCTAAGGCTTGCAGGAATCGTATAGTGTTCTGAAAATTCCACTGTATAGGTATGCCTTAGAAGGAAAAGTTCACTCAGCGGTTCAAAGAGGAAGACTTGGAGCCTTCATCCCACGACCACCAGAAGGCAGAAAAAGACCCCCTAGCAACTGAACGAGCAAGCGCAAAAGACAGACCACATCATCCCTGGACCCGGGGGAAAAAGGCAATAAAAGGTGGACTTTGGGGATAGGAACGGTGCGAGCCTAGAGGAGCGGAGACTCCCGGCCGCCCAGCGCTGAACTTTGCTTTTTCTTGCTTGCATAATAATAATAATAAATTTATATTTGTATGATCCTTTAGTCCAGTGAATTCATTTATCACATTTCCTTCCTTCCTTCCTTCCTTCCTTCCTTCCTTCCTTCCTTCCTTCCTTCCTTCCTTCCTTCCTTCCTTCCTTCCTTCCTTCCTTCCTTCCTTCCTTCCTTCCTTCCTTCCTTCCTTCCTTCCTTCCTCCATCTTTTAAGTGATGTTGGCATTTTTAGATTAGTTTAGAGTAAAAACTCACTGTCTAACATAGGTGATAAGTATTGAGAAGTTATTGTCAATAGTGTACACATAATTTTTAGTATAAAAAGATGACACCACACAGTTCCCCATGGTCCCTCACAGGCCCCTCATGGCTCCCTCACAGTTGCCCAAGACCCCACACAGCCCCTCACTGTGGATGCCATGGGACAGAGAGAGAGAAACAGCAAGTGTTTCTCACAGCAGCTTGTGAGAATTATTAGCAAGCTGTAAGAATGTGAGAACTTCAGTATAAACAATCTGCAGGTGGTGTTCTACTTCCTCTTTCTCTTCTTCTCAAGGACGGTGTATAAAGAATGTGTTTTTGTTAACGAGCCAATCAAACCGAATATATCGTATGACTCTATAAAAACCGCACGGTTCTCTTGAATTAAACCTTCTTTTAGTCTTTCTGCAATACTGCCTCCTGCCTGTTCCTGTGTCATTCTGGGCGCAAGAGTGACACCTCACGGCCCTTCATGGCCCCTCAGGGCCACTCACAGCTCAAGGCTCTTCACGGCCCCTGAGCCGCCTCCGGCCCCGCCATTGGCGCCGCTCTTTGCTGCTGGCCAATGGCGGCCCGAGTCTGCAGTGACGTCACCGCTCGCCGGGCAAAGGAAGGCCTGGGGCTGAGGTGCCCCGGGCTGGCCGGGAATGGGCTCCGGGGGTCCCCGGGCTCATGGAAACGGGGGATCCAGGGGCTGGGAGAGGAGGATACCCGGGAAAGGGGGTGCAGGGGTTGTCGGGGCAGGATAAGGGGGTGCAGGGGGTCCTGCAGCTGGGGAAGGAGATGCGAAGGGTCCCAGTACCCAGGAATGGGCATTCAAGGGGGTCCCCGGGGGGCTCCCCAAAGCCCCTCCCAGGGGGCAGCAGGAGCTGGCTCAGGAGCTCTGGGCAGAGAAAAGGGGGTGACCCCAGCTTGGGGGGGGACATGGGGGACTCACCCATGCTCCCGGGGGGACACGACCCCCGGGGACCCCCCCTCACCTTGTCCCGCAGGGGAGGCCGAGCCCCAGCCCAGGCAGACGAAGCCCCCGAGCCCCGGCAGCATCTTGGGGGGCGTGCGGGGCCGGGAGGGGCAGGATCCCGGAAAGGGCGGCGGCTGCCGGCTTCCGCGGCTGCCTGGAAACCACGAAGGCGGCGGCAGCGTCTGTGACAGCGGCGCGGCCTCAGTTGCCTGAGAACGCGGCCCTGGCTGCTTGTGCGCAGCCTGGGCTCCTGCAGGCGGCTTCACCGGGCGATTCGCCAGGGGAATTGTTCGCGGAGCATTGGCCTCTGCAAGGAGTTCATCAGCGTGCAGAGCATTGGCCTCTGCAAGGAGTTCATCAGCGTGCAGAGCATTGGCCTCTGCAGAAAGTTCCTGAATTTCCTTTGGAGGTAAAGATTGACTCAAGTTGAACTTTTTGGTTTTGTCTCATCTGCACTCTGAGAGAGAATGCCAAAGGGAAATACAGGATGGGATAATGCCCGTCTTCTGGTGCAGCAGTTCAGTGGTCTGCACTGCCACAGACATGTTTTATGAAAAATCCTTTGGGTTTTTTCTCCTGAGAAGCTGAGAGACCTCAGGAACAAAATGCAAACAATGGTTATCTGCTGCTGTGGAATGCAACAGGTGCATCTGTGATTGGTCTCCTAGAGTTGTTTCTAATTAATGGCCACTCACAGTCAGCTGACTTGGACTCTCTGTCTAAGACACAAGCTTTTGTTATTCATTCTTTCTTTTTCTATTCTTAGCTAGCCTTCTGATGAAATCCTTTCTTCTATTCTTTTAGTATAATTTTAATAGAATATATATCATAAAATAATACATCAAGAGTCAGATCCTCATCTCTTCCCTCATCCTAAGACCCCTCTGAACACCACCACAATGCACAGCTGAGTGGATGAACAATATATGCTCTACTGATTGTGCTTTTTTTTTTTTTGCATTGAAGGAATGCAACATTTTCTAAATGTACTGGTCTATACTTTTTTTTCCCGTCTAGTGCTTGCTTAAAGTGCTTAAAAGTGAATGAGGTCTTTTCAAGTTTCATCAAGTTTCAGTGGGTTGTTATCATCTGGTTATTACAATTATTAGGGAGAGGCCTGTGAATTGAGGTGCAAACGAGACCATATGCCAAAATCAATAGTCTGGATTTTATGTAACAGTAAATGTGAGGAAGAGAGAGAGAAAGGAAAAGAAAAAGAAGTGGGGGGGGGGGGGGGGGGATGGGGATGGGGGGTTGGGAAGAAGGGGAAGAAGGAGAGTGACAGAGACAGATGAAGTGAAAAACATCACCATTCCACGGATCCCATTGGCATACCATAAAATCCTCTTCTGGTCTTCTCTGTGGTGAGGTCTCGCAAAACGTAAGACTCCAATGGATTCATGCAGATTTGGGCAAGGTGGGACCTCCCAGGTGCCTCCCTGGGGTGGGGCAAGTTGGACTCTGTCTATTGCTACTTTGAAATAATAGAAAATCTTTAGCATCTGTCTGTCCTTTGAGTCTGCCATCAATTGGCTTCTGGATTTTCAGATCTGTTGTGTTACTTTGCGTGCCCTGCAGTCGTCTGGTGCAAGGCCTCAGGAATGGGTCTGGGGGCACTGTGGAGGTCTTTGATGGGAGGTTTGTGTGCAAACCTGGCCTCAGCAGACGAGTCTGTGGCTATGACTTGCCCACCTTGAAGGCAGACAGAGCTGATTTTCAGGACAGCTGCTGGGTTTGGCTTTGTTGTGGATAGGTTTTTCTCTGCAGCCTTGTTTACTTCTCCCCAGCCCTGAGCTAATGGGACAATAGTGTCACCTTTGTCTTGTCTCAGGTTCCCTTAGGCAGCTTAACTCACAATGCCAAGTTCCAGTCCAGAGGCGTTTTCAGGGAAGGGTGGGCTTGGGTGGTCGCAGCCTCTTTATACAGTTTTGTCCCAATGGGCAGAAAGTCCTTTATAACAAGTTTTAAGCCATTAGCCATAACATTCCAGTCTCTCCCAAGTCCTGTGAGGAGCAGCTGAGAGAGCAGGGGTGCTTTAGCCAAAAGAAGAGGATATCCACTCTAGCTATTTTAAAGTAATATTTAGGCTGCAGCTTTGTCTGTTCTAACTATTCTTAATGTTCAGATTTTTAGCTCCAGGTTTCAGTATGATCCATCTTTGAATTGCACAAGGCAGCCCTATAGTTCAAATAAAGTCCAACTGGAGGCCTAACATACTAGCTACTTAGACCAAACAAGCACTTAGCTACTTTCAAATCATAGAAAATTTTTAGCACCAGTATATGCCTTGAATCGGCCATGAATTGGATTCTGGATTTTCAGAGTTCCATTGTTGCTTCTTCCGGTTTTGTTGAGGCATTGTCACTCATCTGGGAGATCCTGCCTTCAAAATGGCTTCTGGATTCCCAAAGAAGACCTCGACACCTCGTCTTTTGTCCAGAGAATGACTGACATCTTTCACTGTAAGTACCCAGTGGGCTGTGTTAACGCTACAAACTGCCCTGGTGTCCCTGCTCTCCCTGCCCCTGCTTTAGTGAAAGCAAGAAAATGCTTTAAGAAGGTAATAAACAGAAATATTCTAGTAAGGCTACGAAACGCAAGTAATAAATGACACAATTATGAAGGTTTCTTTTTAGGCGAAAAGAGAGGGGGAACTGTAGGAATCTAAAAAATCAGAGGGTTTTGGGAAAGCTGCAAAAGACAAGCCTCAGATACAGTAGAACTGTGATTAGAGCTAAGCAGTTGCCATGAATTAGGTCAGCAGAAAAATTATTTTAAAAGTAGAAAAGCAAGGACAAATAGAACAATGGTCTGTGTATTAACGCTTGTCTAGAATAACTCCCTAAGCCACAGAAAAGTTTATCTAGCAAGATATTAGGAGGGTTAAAGCTTAATAATGGAGCTCTGTGCATTGTGCTTTAAGGCTTACAAGCAGGTATTGTGTTCAAAATAAGCAAGCATTGTTTTAACCAAAGGTACGAGTGCTTATAGTGGTTGGATAGAACTACTGTCAATGTGCTTTTGCTTTGTGTGATTGGTCAAGAAACTTATAAAGGAAGTTGTAACATTAAGTTCTTGGTCTGCTGCCTGGGATGTGAGCTGCTGGCTTCTTCCCATTGTCATAACCATGTAATGAGAGTGATGCTGGAAAATAAAACAGCTCAAGGCAGTTCCACAGCAGCCCTGTCCCGTTTGTGATTTGTAAATAGCCCCCTGCTGGTGTCAAGACCAAGCTGCCCTTGGGCACCTGAGCATGTTGGGGGGGAAGCTCAAACTCTGCCCAAAGCCCTGTGAGACAGGGCTGGTCCCAGCTGGAAGAGCTTCCAAAGCAGCTGTTCTCTCCCAGCTCCTGTGTGGGCACAGATCCAGCCCTGCAGACACAGTGTACAGCAAAGCAAGTTATCTGCTGCAGCACGTCCAGAAGAAAATGTCTCAGCACCTTTGTGTCCCAGATATCTTTTATGAAAAATCCTTTCCTTAGGATTTTTCCTCCTGAGAAGCTGAGAAGCCTCAGGAACAAAATGTAAACAATGATTATCAGCTGCTGTGGAATGCAACAGGTGGATCTTTGATTGGCCCAGGTTGGATGATGGTAATTAATGGCCAATCACAGCCCAGGTGGCTCAGACAGAGAGTCCAGGCCAGAAGCCTTTGTTATCATTCCTTTCTATTCTATTCTTAGCTAGCCTTCTGATGAAATCCTTTCTTCTATTCTTTTAGTGTAGTTTTAATAAATTATATATCACAAAATAATAAATCAAGCCTGCTGAACCATGGAGTCAGATCCTCGTCTCTTCCCTCATCCTAAGACCCCTGTGAACACCATCACACCTTTGTTCTGCAGGATGGTGGAAATCTTCCTGTGCTGGGAATTGTCCCCTGATTTTGGTTTACCATGTGTTGATGGTATCTCTCCCAAAGGAGTTGGCTTCTCTTGAAAGCTCTGGATTGGTAGGAATCTTGAGGGCTGTACAGTTCTTTCCTGCTCCCTGGAGCCAGGGCCACAAATGTCCCTTGGTGTCTGGAGCTCACTTGACTGAAGATGCCCCACTGCTGAGGCTCTGTCCAGGAGATCCCTCTGTTTTCTTCTCTGCAGGGGTCTGTGTGCCCAGAGAGAGAAAACAAATGCTAATTAACAGAGAGAACTACAACTTGGACACATTCCTGTGCTCCTCACAGTTGGTGCAGCGTTCCTTTCATGGAATCAGCCAGCAGTGATATCTCCTTGCTGTGAGTTCTCAGTGCTGTACAGGGATGGAGTCAGGGAAGTTCTGAGAGCTCCTCCCCATTCTTTGAAAAGGTCACTGCCTCAATCGAATGATCCTAAAGAGGAAAGAAATTCCCAAAGAGCAGAAATCCCCAACCATGTCATATGCAATCACGGAGAAGCTGATGGGACAGAGCCATGTGGTTGGAGTATGTGTATTGCACTCTGTATTGTTAATTTATTGGTGCTGAGCATTTCAGCAAGCAACTTCCAGGGCTTCCAGGACTGTCCTGGACAATGTGATCACAAATGGTTCACCAGTGCCACTTGTTCAAGAAAAGCCTTTCTGAACAAGCCCAACTCTGAGGCTCCAGCTGGTTTATTTTTGCCTTTCAGCTGCTTCCCTCTAAGTTCCTGTGGGAGAAGTTTCTCACCATGAAGAAGAAGGCCAGCAGTGGCGGGAGTTTTCTACCCAGAATTGGCCCATGTGTAGAGCTGGGGAAGACTGGTCCAAAGGTAGCCTTTTCCTGCTCTTCTCCTTTCTGTTTGATGGGAAGTTTGAAGAGGGTGTGTGCTTGTGACAGGCTTGCCTCCAGCAAAAGACCTCAGTGTGCAGGTGCTGTTGTCATTGCAAGCTGCTGTTAGAGGTTGGCTGGGAGTCCTGATCTGCACTCAGCCAACACAAATAAGCTCTGCTGAAGCTGCCTAAGTGTAGCTGCCATTGCTGAAACAATGGGGGGAAGGCTGGGGACACAAAGGCACAGCACTGCCATGTGCCATTCTCCTGCTGAAGGAGCCACCTCTTGCTTTGGTGTGGTCACCATCAAATGCTCGGGGTCACAGGATTCCCTCCGGAGTGGCAGCGTTGGCCTTGGAAGGCCGAGGACCTGCAGGAATTACTTCAGCTTTAGCAAAACAAATTGCCTTTATGCTTTGGGCTGGAACCATGTGTTGGAGCCTGAGGGGGTGTTAGATTTTGCAGGCTGCCAGATGTACAGGGGACTGGCCCTGGGCAGAGGGGAATGGATGTGCTTTATCTGGATCAGTGCTTCTTAGAGGTGTGTTTAAAGCTGCTTTTCTGGCAGGACTGGCTCAGTAGAAAGCACAGTCCCAACCGGTAGGTGACTGAGGTGGGCTGTTGTTATGAATGAGGTCCCTATATGTCTAATTTAATAAACCAACATTAGAATTTAGCAGCAATTTTAATTGAGCAGCAATTTCATATGAAATCATGCAATCAAATAAAATCAAGCAGATACAAAATAATTTGGCAGTGGTTTGGATAAAGCATAAGCAAAACCAGTCAGGATCCAGGGGGGTTTTCTCACCCTGCCTCCCATTCAAAAGATAAAGAATCCAAACACAACTTCTAGACTGGATGCTAATACATATTTATCAATAATTTTCTGTCAATCTCCTCCTATTTTTGATTCTTGAAATCTATGTCACTGTACTGCACAGTGCATGCTCTGCTTGTTTCTAAGGGGTCTTTTGGTTTTGGTGGTCGCTTCCCACGAAGGCTTCTGCTCATCATCACTGTCCTTTGAACAAGCCCACAAGCTGCACATGCACCCCAAGTCTTGTGTTATAGAAGCCAGCATTATATTCCAAAAAGAAGCCTTATTATTTCATTGATAGCTGGAATCATCCCAATTTTGTCCATGTCAAGGCCGATTCTTTAATTATCCTGAGGCCTATTGCCTTTTGGGATATTATGTATCTCAAACTACATCCTGCATCCTGTTTTCTCATGAACATTTGAAAACATCTGTTTTGTGTCACTAATTCCATATCCTTTTCCTCTCTTACTTTTTAACAAATATTTTCTAAAATATTTAAAATATAGTTACAATTGTTAGCACGAATCAGATTGATCTATCCCACTGTTGAGCAAGAAATTGGCAGCAAGAGGCATGTAGCACACTGGTTAAGGATTGCCCAGACAGAGCAGGGGAGAGTTTTCTCCAAGCAATGCCTGTGCTCCAGAATCATTTGCTGTTGTTTTGGGCCCGTGGGTCCGCCTCGGCGGCGGCGGTGGTCCCCAGCCCGCGTTGTTGAAGCCGTCGCCCTTCCTCGGCCTTAAGCTGGGGACCCGCGTTGTGGCGGGCAGAATTTTTTGGCCTAGTTTTTTTTTTTTTTAATGGGCCCGGCACCCGACGGAGAGCTCCCCCGGATTGGTCCTGGGCGAGGCGGCGGCGCCTCGCCTACCTCGGTTGTGGCCGGATCGACTGAGCCGCTTATGCCGGGCGGGGCCGGGTTTGCCGCGCCGGGTCCATTGCTTTTTGTTGAGGCGGGTGGAGTTGGGGGGCGCCCGCCAGGCCTCCGCGGGCCTTTTTATTTTTCTCTCGCGGCCCTAAGCCACGGCACCGAGAAGCATTGCGATGAAGGCGCAAGCAGGATGCTGGTGGGTCCGTTGTGGGGGGGTAGTGAGGCCCCCCCTCCCCCACCCCGCCCCGGGTCGCCAGCCCCGCGGCCCCCGTGGCTAGCACGGGTTGTTGCAAACGTGCATCCGTGTGCCTTTTTTGTCGTGCCGTCCCCCGGCTATTTTTTCCAGAAGGGAAAGCCGACCGCCACGAGGACGGGCGAAAGCCGGTGGCCCGTGGCGCCAGGTTGGTGGAACTTTTTCTCGCACGCTTGGCCAGTTTCCCTGGGCCGGAAGGGGTGGGAGGGCCGCTGAATCCCCTCCTGGCAGGGGCCGGTCCAGTCCCGCCGTTGCCTAGCCAAAAGGGGAGCCGTTGTTGGCTGCGGACGGGTGACGTCACCCCCCGCGCTCCTCTGCTGCCGCAAGCAATCCAATCCGCAGGTGGGCCGGGCGGCCGTTGCCATTGTCCCAGGACCGTGGCCGTGGGGCTCTGGTCACCGTTGGCGCAGCTCCTTCCCAGAGCCGCGCCTGATCGATGTGGCTTTTCAGGTGGCGTCGGAGAGGGCCCCCGGCAGGCCGGCTCTCCTTCCAAGGCTTCTCTGTCACGGGGAAGCCACGGCAGGGAGAGTCCGGTGCTCGGGCAGGGCGGTCTCCTTTCCAATTCACTTTCTGTTGCAGGCGAGGTGTCGCCCCTCCCGCTGGCCTTGGGGAAGGGCGTCTTTACCGTCCCGAGATTTGTGACGGCTGCGTGGCCCCACGAGCTTTCAGGTGTCTTTAAAAAACCACGTGAGGTGCTGGTGCTGGCCCCGGTCCGGGTAGCGCCCATGTGGGGTCTGGCTGCAAGCAGCGCCGGGCGGCGGTGCGGCTGGAGCTGAGCCGCGAGAAGGGAGAGAGGCAGGAGAGAAAAGAGAGAGGGCTAAAGTGCTCGAACCCGATACGGCGCGGGCGTGGGTGGAACAGAGCCCGGTCCCTGTGCTCCTTTGCCATTCCGCCGCCTGCTGCAGATCGAGCCGCCCTGGCTGTAAAGGGGCCTCGGTGTCCGGGCCGCGCCCGCCTCGTCAGGTCGCTGCCTCCTCTAGCACATCCAATGCTTTCCATGCGGCCCGGTGGGGGGACGCGCCGGGACAGTGTTCGCTCCCTGTGAGTGGGGCCCCGCTTGGCCCAACCTCGCTGGCGGCCGGTTGCTCGCCCGCGACCTTTCAGCGGGCGGGTTTTTCTCAGCTTTGGTGGGGGGGCGGGTCAGCCCCAGCCGAGCCCTGTTCCGTGCACCGCACGCGTCCATTTTGAGCTCGAGGCCGAGTTTCGAACCGGGGCGCGGGCTTTGGGAAAAAAAACGCGAGAGAGAGAGAGAGAGGAAGCCTCGTGCTCCATTCGAGTGGCGAAAAGCTGTGCAGCGGTCCCAGCTCCTTGCCCGCAGCGTTGCGGGAAGGGCCGGCCGCTGGGGTCGGCCGTCACCGAGGGGCGTCTCTCGCGCGTGGCGCCGTTCCCCATCCCAGGCAACGCCAGGCCGCGATGTGGCCGGCTGCCGTCCCTGCCGCCGGCGCCTGTCACCGCCATGCCGCCGCCCGCTGCCATGTCTTTGTCCGCGATGCTGCTCCCGCGGGTCGGAGCGGCAAAAGGAGCCCGGGGAGGTTGGGGTTTGGCGCGAGGCGAGTTCGTCGGCAGGCTGGGCGTGTCCGGGTGCTCCGTCCGGGCGCTCGCATGACGCTTCGCAGCACCGCCATAGGCGGCGGCTACATGGTTGATCCTGCCAGTAGCATATGCTTGTCTCAAAGCTTAAGCCATGCATGTCTAAGTACACATGGGAGGTACAGTGAAACTGCGAATGGCTCATTAAATCAGTTATGGTTCCTTTGGGCGCTCCTCTCCCGCTCCTTGGATAACTGTGGTAATTCTAGAACTAATACATGCTGACGAGCGCTGACCTCCGGGGACGTGTGCATTTATCAGACCAAAACCAACCCGGGCCCACCCAGCAGCTTTGGTGACTCTAGATAACCTCGAGCCGATCGCACACCCCCGCAGCGGCGACGACCCATTCGAATGTCTGCCCTATCAACTTTCGATGGTACTGTCTGTGCCTACTATGATGACCACAGCTGACGGGGAATCAGAGAGAGAGAGACCGGAGGCGCGCGGCACCTCCGGGCGCTGGGGGTCGGAAGCGGGAGAGGGGGAAAAAGCCACTCAGCGCGGCGAAGCATGCCACGCGCGCCCACCACGGTGCGCACGGGCGGGGCTCTCCCCGCGCTACACCGCGTGTCATGGCCGGGCCTAGAAGCATGGCACGCTGGCCCCCCCGCCCCCCACTCCAGCCCCCCCCCACCCCGGTCTTGCACCGGTCTGCCGCTGGTCCGTCCCCGCCGGAGAGCGGGGGCGCGGCTGCGGGCTCCTGAGCCTCTCGCTGCCACGGCCGGCATCGCCGAATGCCGGTCGCCGGCGTGGCACGTGCGGGCGCCGTGGCACGGCCCGAGTTCTCCCGAGCTTGGCTCTCCTCGGTGTGCGCATGAGAAAGCCACCCAGGTGCTGGGAGGGAGGGGTGCTCGGCACGGCCCCTCCCGAAGGCGTGCCCGTCCCTTCCGTCACTGCTTTGCCCGTCGAGCGACGGCTGTCCATCCGGCCGTGGCACCTTTCGGTGGCCGAGGTGGAAAGGGCAAGGGAGCCGGGTGGCGTGTGCGCCTTCGGGGCTCGGAGCAGGCGGCTCCTCCAGCCCTTCCCACACCGGGGAGCGGGGCTTTTGCCAGCTGGCAGAGTTCCCCGCTTTCGGGCCGAGTGGCCCCCCTCTCGTGTGTGGCAGAGGAACTCCAAGGGCCGAGGGCTCCGGGTGTTCTAGGCTGCGCTTCGTGCCGCGCGTGCACGTGCGCACCTGAGGTGTGCTCGGTGGTCGGGCCCGTGTCCCCCGCGCTGGTGGGGCAGCCCGAGCCATGCCGGTCCTCTCGGTTGCGCAGCGCCTGGCTGCTGAGGGAAACCCTGGGCCCCGAGAAGGACGTGGCGGTGGTGGCGGCAGATGTCGGTGGATGCTCCCCCGAGGGCAGGAGCTGGGAAGGCACCCCGGTGGGGCCATGCAGGTCGTTTCCCTCGCCCCAGGGCAAGGTACCTAGTGCTCCGCGCCTCGGCGGTCCCCCCAGGTTTTTTCCCTCGGCGTCGTCAAATGCTGCGGGTTTGCCAAAAGGGGCCGGCGGGGCCGGGCGGTGGTTTAAAGACTTGGGCGGCTCGGCGTGGCCTGCCGTGGCAGCAGCGGTGCCCATGGCGGTGGCAGCAGGCGTGCCACGCGGTGGCCGTGTGGGGCGCCACTGAGGGGTGGGGAGCAGCTAATCCCGCCATCCCCTGTGGTGGTTGTCCCATTGTCACCAGTCGTAATCCTCCGTCGCCGTTGTTGTCCCTCCACAGGCCGCGGGGGTTAACCGTGCCGCGCCGGGGAGGGGCGCCCTGCCCCCCCCCCCCCCCCCCGCGGCCCATCCTCGGCGGAGAGGCCGCGGCGCGCTGTCGGCCGCGGGGGTCGCCCCGCTCGCCTCGTCGTAACAGGCGACGCCAGCAGAGAGCGCGTTCTCTCTGCCCTTCCTCAGCCGCGGGGTCGCGGCCACCTGGGCCCACCCACGCTCTCTCTCCTTGGCCCGCTGCTGCGGTCTCTGGCGCGCGCAGCTCTGCATCTGGCGCATCCGGCGCCTCTCCTCCCCTCGACAGCCTTTTCTCCTCGAACGTCCACTGGCCACACCGTCGTCCGCCGGCCGTCCCCTGGCTCAACCGCCCGCTCATGGGGGGCAAGAGCTATGCGGGCCATCCAGCAGCCGAGGCCCGCGAGCTCGGGCAACCCCGTGCCGAGCGGCGGCGGCGGCGGCGCTCGATGGGTGTCCCTCCCTGCGGGGATGGTCAGCTGGAAGGCGCCCGCCATCGCCCGGCCGCGGTCCCGTAATGGGCCCCGCTTGTCGCATCCTCCATCGCCCTTCCCAGCCACGTGTGGGCCGCAGGAAGGCGTGCGGGGCGGCCACAGGAGCGCTTCTCCACACCCGGTCTCCGCGTGCAAACGAGGAGAGCGGGCGTTGTCCCCCGGCTCAGCGCTGTACCACCTTCCGCTGGGCGTGTCCCCAAGGGAATGGGCCCTGGCGGTGCGACGCGGCGGTGGCGGTCCTGGGAGTGCGGCTCTAGCGGCGACGGGGTCTGCTGTCCAGCCCGCCCCGGGAGCCGGTGACACTGGTTTCGGTCTCGGTGGCACCCGCCTGCAGGGCTGGCGGCGGAGTGCATCCGCCAGTCACTCGCCTGCCCGGCAGGGGAGCGGTCCCACGGGAGGCGCACCGGCGGGGGCTGGTCGTCGTTGCGTGCCATCTCGAGCCCGGAGGAAAGGCCGTGCTGTGGGGGAAGAGAAAAGCTGGCCGCACAGCGGCGCGGCGGCGCTCCGTGAGGCCCGCGGCGTCGGGGGCCGAGGGAGAGCCACTGTGTGCGGGGGCCGATGGCCGCACGCCCCCGGCTGCGAGCCATGTGTGTTGTGCGTGTCATCCCGTCAAAGCGAGAAGCGGGCGGGCCGCCGTGCCCTCCTGCGTTCTGGCGCGTCCTGTGTGGCACTCCGCACAGAGGCCGGGCCGAGCCCGGGCGCCTGGGCCGCCTTTGAAGGACGGCGTTTGTGAGGTCGGCGTCTCCGCTCGCAGGGGGAGGCGGTCGGGGGCGTGGGCTCCCCCGCCTCTGGGCTGGCCATCGGAGTGTGGGTCTCCAGTTTTTTTTTTTCCCCCTTCCATTTCTGTGTGCTTGTATGGTCGAAGCCAGGCGCACACCCACGCGTCCTCGCCGCCAGAGTAACAAAAAAAAGGGCCGCTCGGCGTGAGCGGTGCCCGAAAGGCAGACGAGTCTTAGTGGTGGATCGCTTGGCTCGTGCATCAATGAAGAACGCAGCTAGCTGTGAGAATTAATGTGAATTGCAGGACACATTGACCATCGACACTTCGAACGCACTTGCGGCCCCGGGTTCCTCCCAGGGCTACGCCTGTCTGAGCATCACTTGACGATCAATCGCCGTCCGGGGGCCACCCTGGCAGCGCAGCTGGGGTTGCCTCACAGGCCGGTTGCCCGCGGTGGGCGGCGGTGGCGGTGGCGGCGGCGGCGTCCCGCTGGTTCCCGGTGGGAAGGCGGTCAGGGGTTTGGCGAGGGAAACGTTTCCCTAGGTGGCCTCGATGCCTTCCCTGCGGCTCAGTGGGCGTCGTCGTCGACGCGGTCATTGTCGTCGTCCTCACCGCGCAGGGTCTTCGTCCCCCTAAATGCAGCGAGCTGCTGGGGCGGAGCTCGTCCTCGCCGGGACCGTGCCACGGATGCGGTGACGCAGCAGCCTGGGGACAGCGAGAGACGGTGTCGAAATGCGCCGCCGAGGGCCGAGATAAAGAGAGAGGAGGGCGAGAAGGGGAGGCGAGGCGCGGGCCTCGCCCCTGGCCTCCCCCCAGCGCGGGCAGCTGTCTGCGGGTTCGTACCGCGGCGGTACCGTGCCATGCTGCTGCACGCGAGAGCAAGAGCGCCAGGGACGGGGCTTCCGACCCCCTCCTCCCTCCGTCCGCCCCCTCCTCCTCTGTCGCGGTCTCGGGGTGCGCCAAGGGGCGCCGTCACTCCTTTCTCTCTCCCCACCGAGGTCGTCGCGCACGCCGCCGCCCGGCTGGTCCTCCCGCACGGGGCCGTCTCTGCCGCGCTCCCTTTTTTGGTTATCGTCTCCGGGATGGGGTTCTCCATCTCCTCATCGCTCGCGTGCGCTCTCTCTCTCCAGCTCCCTCCGGGAGCGCGGAGAAGAGGGGGGCGGGCGGTGTAGCGGGCGAGGGAGACAAGGTGGCCATCTCCGCGCACACCCCCGTCTGCGGCGTGGCCGAGCTTTGGGCTTACAACCTCAGATCAGACGTGGTGACCTGCTGAATTTAAGGATATTTGTCAGTGGAGGAAAAGAAACTAACAAGGATTCCCTCGGTCACAGCGAGCGAAGAGGGAAAAGCCCAGTGCCAAATCCCCGACCCGCGGTGTGGCACGGGACATGTGGCATACAGAAGCCCCCCCCCCCCCGGCGGCGCTCTTGGGGGACCCAAGTCCTTGTGATCGAGGCTGCAGCCCGCGGACGGTGTAAGGCCGGTAGCGGCCCCCCGGCATGCTGGGCCCGGGGCTTCTCAGAGTGGGGTTGCTTGGGAATGCAGCCCAAAGCAGGTGGTAAACTCCGTCTAAGGCTAAATACCGGCACAAGACCGATAGCCAACAAGTACCGTAAGGGAAAGTTGAAAAGAACTTTGAAGAGAGAGTTCAAGAGGGCGTGAAACTGTTAAGAGGTAAACGGGTGGGGCCTGCGCAGTCCGCCCAGAGGATTCCACCCGGCGAGTTGTGGTCGGACGGCGCGGGTTCGGCAGATCCTCGCCTCCACCTCCCCTCCGTCCCCCAGGCAAACCCCATCCGTGGGAGCGAGCCGGGGGGGGGCGGGCTAGTGCGAGGACCACCCCGCCCGGTCGGCGGCCGGCCCTGGCCGGGCACATTTCCTCCACGGCAGTGCGCCGCGCCCAGCTCCGGGTTGTCTGGGAAGGCCTCCGGCGGGCAGGTTGCCCGGCGCCGCACAAGCGGTGGTGGGTGTTACAGCCCCCGGGAAGCAGGTCTTGCTGAATCCCAGGGCCGAGGGAGAGGACCGCCGCCACGCCCTCCTCCCCCCCCGTCGGTGGCGCCGGGGCAGGGGGCGTCACTTTTCCCCCCCTCCCTCCTGGGGTGGGGGGGGTGGGGGCGGTGTCCTCGCAGCGTGGCGTTTCGTGCGGGGGTGCGGGGACTGGGCCTGCTGGCCCCTGGCACTGCAGTCGACCGGGGCGAACTGTCCTCAGAATACCCCGACCGCGCGGCACCGCCAGGCCGAGCTTGATGGGCCTCACTCGGGCGCCCGGGGTCTGTGGCAATGTCGGCTACCCACCCGACCCGTCTTGAAACACGAACCAAGGAGTCTAGCACGTTCACGAGTCGGGGGCCATCCTTGAAAGCCCGCGGCGCAATGAAGGTGAGGGCCGGGGTGTGCTGGCCGAGGTGGGATCCCGGGGCGCGTGTTGCGCCTGGACGAGGGGCTGCGCGTGGGTGAGTGCGCTCCGCGTGGCCCGCCCGGGCACTGGGGCGTGCGCACGGCGGCGACTCTAGACGCATGCCGGGCCCTGCCCATGGATCGCCCCTGCTGCGGCGGGCGCCGCCTGCCCCCGCCTCCGCCTGCCCTCCACCTTGCTGCGGCCGGAGCCCCAGCGGCGGCCAGAGCCGTTGTCGTCGCACGCCACCACCCCGTCGGTTCCCACCAGCGGGGTCCCCAGAGCGCACAGCCGGTGCGCACGCGGCCGTGGTCAGCGTCGGCCGAGTGGTTCGCGTGGGGGAAGGTCCCCAGGGGGGTCCCCGGGGCCGGCGCCCTGCCTCGGCCGGTGCCTAGCAGCCGGCTTAGAACTGGTGCGGACCAGGGGAATCCGACTGTTTAATTAAAACAAAGCATCGCGAAGGCCTGAGGCGGGTGTTGATGCGATGTGATTTCTGCCCAGTGCTCTGAATGTCAAAGTGAAGAAATTCAATGAAGCGCGGGTAAACGGCGGGAGTAACTATGACTCTCTTAATGCCAAATGTGTCGTCATCTAATTATGATGTGCATGAGGGCTGGAGAAGGTCTAATTACAACTGGGCATAGCTGCAGAGATCGCACCTCCTCGTGGTCCCACTGGTAAGCCCTTAACAGGGTGACTAAGTCGATCTCTGCCCCAGTCTGGGAGCTGTTGGGACTCACCAGCCCAACAGTTCCTTCCAAATTTCGGTGAAACAAGTTTCTCGGTCTAAGTCGTTAGGCTTACTACCTGAAACCTGGCCCCCCGGTCGGACAGGGGCGACGCGTTCGGAGGTGGGCTGACCACCCAATCCATTCCCGATGTTGAATCTGGTCATGACTCGGCTATTCCAAATCCAAATCCGTTCCTCGGAGGAGGAAACTGGGGGCGGCCGTTACACCTTACTAGGGTATCGGTGGGCACTCAGACCTCCCGAGATGATTTTGTAACATTTACAACCACCAAACTGACAGAAAATGAATTGGGCTTGCTGGTGAATTTTTCTTTAGAACTGTATAGGTCAGATCTGCAGGAGCATGTACAGGGGGTGGTTCATTTTTCTGTTAATGGGGGGGTGTTGAACGGGTTTCCTGAGGTGTATGAACGGCCTACACCACAACTGAGTGAGGGGGACGACTTAAATCCTAGTCCCCCTAAGGACGATGATCAGAATGTACTTGAGAAGGGAGGCAGTGGGAAGGGGGAAGAGGGTACACCAGAGGCATTGCCTCCAGTGCCTGAGGTCCGCAGTGAACAAGCACCGGATGACATCGTGAAGGTGACTGTTCCTGACAAAAATCCACCATGTCCTTGCTGTGGTACCCAGGTCAACTCGATGTTGGCCCTAATTGAACACCTTAAGGGGTCTCACGGGAGGAAGAGGGTGTGCTTTCGGTGTGCCTAGTGTGGGAGGGAGGATTTTAACCATCACAGTACTGTTTGTCATTTTGCAAAGTGCAAGGG
The DNA here is from genome assembly GCF_051311805.1 of Agelaius phoeniceus. Taxonomy (NCBI): domain Eukaryota; kingdom Metazoa; phylum Chordata; class Aves; order Passeriformes; family Icteridae; genus Agelaius; species Agelaius phoeniceus. The sequence continues at coordinate 9,318,826 of NC_135271.1, forward strand.
TCCAAAGGATGCGGGACCTCCAGTGGGAGAGTGGATATGTGAGGTATGCAGTAGAGATTTTATGACTAAAATTGGCCTAGGACAACACAAAAGATTGGCACATCCACTGGTTAGAAACCAGGAGAGGATTGATGCTTTCCAACTGAAAGAAACATCAAACCGAGGTGCCCACAAAAGATGCTGGACAAAGGAGGAGGAAGAGCTACTTGTCAAGCTGGAGGTACAGTTCGAGAGTCACAAAAACATTAATAAGCTCATATCGGAACACTTAACAACCAAAACAGCTAAGCAGATTAGTGATAAAAGGAGAATACTGCTCAGGAAGAATGGAGTGGGTGGGGGAGCAGCTGGGAACTTGAAATCAGAACCTGGGTCAAGTCATCAATCCCAGGCAGGAACTGTGAACAATCGACTTGGGGGGAACCACCAGCCGAGAGGACCAGCTGCTGGGAAGGGAACAATAGAGGCATCTGGACACCACCTTGATAGGGATAATGGTCCCTGGGAAACCGTTGGCCAGCAGAGGGCGGGGCGACTGCAGGCTCATTATCAGAAAAGGATCAAAGAACGTTTATCAGAGGGGACAATTAACAACTTCCCCAGAGCATTTGAACAGTTATTAGAAGGCCAGAAGGTGCGACCACTGCTCAATCAGACAGGGCAGGACTGCTTTGGTTGCCTGGAATCAGTGAGCCAAATAAGAACAGCACTCCGGGGGAAAGCAAAAAGGAAACTCGGGAGGAGCAGCCAAGAAAACAGTTTCAGAAGTGGATGAAGGACAGAGCGATCAAAAGAGGTAACTACCTCCGCTTTCAGCGTTTATTCCATCTAGATGGGGAAATTAGCGAAGATCATTTTGGACGACATCAAATGTCTGTCCTGTGACGTATCACCCAGTGAAATTTATTCGGTATTCAAGGCCAGATGGGAAACACCTGGACAGTTTGGTGTGAGACTTGAGAGTCTTTGGAGACTTTGAAATTAAAGGGAAGGCCCACAATAAGGCCTTCAGGGACTTAATTACGGCCAAAGAAATTGAAAAGAACGTGCGGGAAATGAGCAAGGGCTCGGCGCCAGGTCCAGATGGGATTGCCCTTGGGAACATCAGGAAGATGGATCCTGGGTATGCCCAGATTGCTGAGCTCTTCGACCTGTGGTTAACATCTGGTGACATC
>NC_135271.1:9325000-9345000 GCF_051311805.1 Agelaius phoeniceus
CTGTCCAAATTTCTGTTCTCTTTTCTTACCGCTTTCTTTAATACAGAAAAATCATCACTGTTCAAGCTACATCAGTTCCTTGCTAGTTTATGAAGAAGTGGTGTATTTGTTAGCTTTTCAAAAGGTGTGTGGGTATGAGTAGGAAATAATTATTTCTTCTGAGACTGAGTTTCAAGCAGCTTTTCTTTTTCGCTGTTCCAAATGTGGTGTTGAACTGAGCACAGAGGTGGTTGTAATTGAGTGAAGAAGCTGAGATTGATGGATTGCCTTCCATCTTCACAAGGTTTGATTTCTTGTGTATGAACTGGTGGCTTCTTGCTAAGCTTTATTGTGTTGGCCTGTTCCTATTTGGCAACTGTATTAAGCTATTGGTGTTTTGAAGTTGAAGAGAACACTAGGTTGCTAGTCCTAAAAACTTCCTAGTGTGTTTGCAGATGTGAAGTTAGGATTGACTTACTTGTTCTGTCTGTGAGTAAATCCCCATCAAACTCTTCCACATCCAAGTGAAATGCTTGACACTGAATTGATTCTTTTCTAATAAATCTCTGTCTTGCAAAAGAAATCTGTTCAGCAATATCATTTCAATTGAACAGCTTCTTCAAGCATGTTCAGCCCTGCAAGTACTGGGCAGCCTAAGAAGACTACTCTATCTCCTGCTCAGCTGGATCCTTTTGATACTCAAGGTGATTCCCTTCCTTCACAAGATCAACTTGATGACACATGGGGAACTGTATTTGGGTAAGTTGATTTCCAAAGTATTGGAAAAACCTGGGTGAAGTCTTTAGAGCATATGAGAAAAATCCTTGGGGGCATTGATGCTGTCTGGCATTGGTATGTGCTGCAAGTACAGCTATGGTTAAAGCAAGCAAACACATACATTTCAGTTAGCCATCTTAAATTGAGCTACACATGATTTTTTCTAGTTAGAAAGGCACCATTCTGCTGTTAGGATGTGTGCTAAAGTGCCTAGAAGGTGGTATTTCTCAAGTCACTGCTTCTGATATTACAGTGCTCTCTTCTGCATTTCTGTAAATGCTTCATAGGGTTGGATCTTAACACCTGAATTCTTAAACCACTCAATTTTATGAGTACTTTTTTCTGTCTTTCAGATTTCCTCAAGCATCAGCTTCCTATATTCTACTACAGTTTGCTCAGTATGGAAACATATTCAAGCATGTGGTATGTCTTAGTTTGACACTTATGTCAGAAAACATTGTGAATTAAGCATTTAAAAAACTACATTTCACAATTTTCATTTGATCTCATTCAGATGTCCAACACAGGAAACTGGATGCATATTCGATATCAGTCTAAGCTTCAAGCCCGGAAAGCCTTAAGCAAAGATGGAAAAGTTTTTGGTGAATCTATCATGATTGGTGTCAAGCCTTGTATAGAAGAAGTAAGTTAATAGTTGCTTTTAGTTCAAAGGCACTCTGCTTTTAGACTTGCTTTTTATTTTCCCTGATGTGTTTAATTTTTTTCTTTTGGAATTGCAAACTGTAGGTAGTTCATCTCTATAGATATAGTCTGTTACACATTCACATCAGTTTTTTCTTAAATACATACCCACATTTCCTGCTGAGAAAGACCATGATGAGCACTCTCTGTGCTCTTGGGAAGTTACAATGCACACAATTCTATTGCTGTACGAGATGAGGAAGTGAAACCATCATATAAAACACAACTCACATAAGTTTCCTGACTGGAATTTAGGGCCTGCAGTAGATACCTAATGGCAGATTAAGACTGTGGCTGCTCCTAATTGTATCTCTCTATTTTTTATGTGACTATGTGCTTCTGGCTCTTGAATTTATCTTAGTACTTTGGACTGAAAATTTGTTAGTGAGGAAATCCCAATCGTGTTCTCCCACCTGCCCCTATAAAAACATGTCACTCTCTTGTAAGTAGTAGCTGGGGGTAGACATGGCTGTCTTGTAGTCTTAATATTAACATGAGTTCTTAATGTCTAGGTATTGGCAATATCCCGACCTTTAACACTTGCAGCCCTTTGCACTGGGTACTGTACATTAGTTTAAGAAAATAACAGTCATTCCTCAGTCATTCTGCACAGATTATTTTTTTTGGTCTCCTTTAAGGATATATGATACTAAAGAGTAATGTAAGCTTTCTAATGTAAACTATTCTGAGAAGGCAGCCTTAGAAACTGAACTTGCAATTCCTGAAGTTTTAGCAGACTGAAACATTTCTTACACTCAATAAAAAGCTGTGCCCCTACCCAAGCCGTTCTATTCCCTGGACCACGCGGGCTCTGCTCCAGGCTCCTGTGGGCCCGAGCCGGGTGCCCATGGAGCCCTGGCCCAGTCGGTGCCACATGGTGATTTTGTCAGTGGAAATGTTCATTGGCAAGTGAATGGAAAAGAGGTTTGGCAAAGGGAGGATTTGAATGGTTGTTTTTACAAACTCAATCCTAACAAATCCATATAGGATGGGTTAAAACCCATGCGGACTATCAGATTTTACAAATATCATAGAATGATCAAGTGGAGCAGCTGACAGAAGTCAGAAAGATAAAAATTGATCCACAGCACACAATTTGATCAATGGTTACATTGTGAAATAGGGCACAATGGAAATTGTTTTTTGCAGCACAAACCTGAGGCTGGCAATTGCCCTGAAAGATGTGGAACAGTATTCTCAGTGCCCAGTGCCCACACAGTGTTCCCAGTGCCAGCTGAGGCTTAAACAAAACCATCCAGACCTGACATGACCCCTACATGTCAAAAGTAACAAAACACTCTGGTCAACTGATAAGAAACTCAATAAGCTAAGCTGCAACCTGGGGTGTAACAGCACTATACTTTTACCATCAATGTTTTTGGCTGAAGTATCAGTGAACGAGACATCTCCAGGTTCAGAGTTGGCAGTAAATGCAGGGTTATTTATTATAGGGTTAGCTTTTGTAACGTTAATGTGCCTGGAGTGGGGAGAGGGATGAGCGTGTGTTCTTCCCCACCCTCCTCCACCTCTTGTTGTTTCCCACAGGTGTTCAGTGGGGTTTCCTCCAATAGATTGTTCAGCAGAGGGAGTGAGACTACTTTTAAAATGTTTTGCAAGAGCTGCAGTCCGTGAATTAAGCATCTGAGTTGCTTTTATTCCAGGGTTTTAGCAGGCTTTTGCTTCTCACCCTGGAGCAGTTCACCTTAGCACCTTGCTCCTTTTATTCCAGTGACTTGCCTTTTGGACATGATCAAGTTCTGCAGCAAGCAATGCCATTGCCTAAAGCCTTTCTTAACAACCAATCACTTTTTTAATAACCAATCATCTTTTCAGTAGCCAATTTCCCCTTATCCTTTTTTTTATTTTCATCAAGTCCACCCCAGGTGTAGGGAGGCGACTACTAAATTAACCGAGGAAGAATAACAAAATATTTTCCCCCGAAGTTTTCCTATAGCCCCCACAGAGGAAGCTGCATGATAAATACCTAGGCTTGCATAGGGACAACACCATCTCCACAAGGCAGCCGCTACAGAATTGGCCTCAGGACTAAAACTGCCAATTCTAGTTCTCCACAACAAACCACAGACTGGTGGAGTTGCAGAATTGGTTTCAGGACTGAAACCTGCCAATTCTGGCTTTTAACAACAAAACACAAAAAGCACAGGGGCATGGGTCCCCTCCAAACAGGAGCTTGTCAGCTCTGCACAAAACCCCACATAGACAAAGGAATTAAATCCCTAAACCCATTGACCACAATATCCACAACTCCTTCAGAGAAAGATGCTTTCAAACTTCCAAGCCCACCGAATAAACTACAATTCCCACAACCCCTTGAATAATTGAAGATATTTTTGACAATTCTCCCACCTTAGGGAGAAAATTTGAGGTGGATGGAGAGGCCCCTGTCTTTACTAGGAAACACACCTCCTCTCTATCTGAACCCACTTTAAAAGTTAACAAGGGCTCTGGTGTGGTGTGTCCCTGCTACAATGGGAGCCCCTGACACATCTAATAATCCATCTCCATTATCCCCTGGACTTCCTCCTCCTGAGGGTCCAGCTGTTTTTGTGAACGTTCCCACTTCCAGTGTCCCTCTGCCCAGCAGATAGCACACTGATTCTTTCCCAGCTGCTGTTTGGCTTGGCTCTCCCCTGCTGAGGAGGGAATGCTTCTGCCACTTCCTTGTAGCCGACCCTGTCCCTTCTATTATGGGGAACCACTTGGGTCCTGGGGCCCTCGGGGGCTGTAAAAATTCTGCCATCACCTTTGTCCTTGCTTTCTCCTTTTCAGCATCCCTTTTTACATACACTTACTGTATCTATCTAAGCAGTTCATCCAGGGACATATTCTGCCCTTCCTCTAGTCCTCCCTGATAGTGCCGGTGGGTGCTCATTTTCTGCAGCTCAAAGCCATTCGTTTTTCCAGTGAACCAAACAAAATCCTTAAAAGAAAATCCTAATCTTCCACCAACAATCTGCATTTCCTGGATTTTCTTTCCTCCTTGTTCTCACTCTCTTTATTACACACCTTATACCACAGCCAGTCCCTGTCCTGCCAAAGTGTCCAAACGTGGCCCCCAGGTCGTGATTCTCCCGCAGGGAACAAGAAGGCAGAGCTGTACTTTATTGGCCACTAAGTTATCTCTACCGGGGGAGGACTGACCTTTTTGGAATCTACTCATTTCTTCAGTTTCCTTTTGCAACACTGACTGGACTTTCATTCCATGAGGGCTTTTATTCCTTTAGAATTATGGTATTATCATCCCTTCACAGAAAAACATTTGCAAACCAATGGATGGCCATTGTTTTTGCTTCTGTGTTACGTTTTCTGAAGTGACTCTCAGTGGTTGACATTAAGGCAAATGAGTTACTGCTTTGAGTTGGAAACAACCTTGAAAACCTTTCACGTTGTTATAAATGAATGAGGAGATAGTTGGCTCTCACAATTAAGACATGAATATTATGTGTACGGTAAGAGAATTTTTATAGCTGTACAGTTATGTTATTTTTGCATGTTCTCTCCATAGTACTCTTTCCCTTCCCCCCTTATTGCTGTCACTAGTGGGGCATTTAGAGGACGGAGAGCTTGGTACCAGGAGGCAGAGCATGGCAACACCTGACCTCCAGTCAAGGTGTAAGAAAGTGACTTCCACCATTGGATGGCAGGGAAAGAGTTGACTGACAAAACTTTGAGAGGGGCTAAGGGTATAAAAGGCAGAGCATCCATTTTGTAGATGAGCACGTGGCTTTTGATGGAGACTCGCAGTCTTGTAATTTTTCCTTAATCGCTCTTTGTTGTATTTTTGTTATGGTTTAATAAACCTTTGAAATTTTAAAAGTGAGCCTTGTTTCTCACAATGTTCTTAGGGCATCTCAATTAATTTGGGAAGTATGCAGTTTTTTTTAACTACTTGAGCGAGTTGAGCAATGAGAGGTAAAGCTTTCCTGAAGCAAGGATTCTTTAATGCCAGATTCTTCTGTGTTTTCAAGGTAAAGATGTTTTTGTCCTGCGGCAAATGACTTCAATGAGAAAATAATTCCAGCACGGAGTAAGAGCTTTGGACAGAGACCAAGTGTTGGCAGCAGTTGCTCCAGGTGCTCCTGCCATCAGCCCCCAATGCAGGTGGGCTGTGGCTCCCTGTGGCACAGAAGACCCCCGGGGGCACAGGTCTCTGGGGCAGGAGACGGGCACCAGTGCTGCCAGGGCTCGGGGGTGGCAGCTCTGCTTGGGCGGGGACTCTGCCACAGCTGCTGCTGTCAGCGCTGCCCGGGCCCCAGGGATCAGAGCAGCATTCGTGCCCAGGCCCACACGTTCCCTGTGCGTGTCACACCCGCGGGTTTAGGATGGCCACGGGCCGGGATGTGTCCCAAGGAGGCCGTGCCAGCTTCCCTGCAAGGCCCCGTGCCCTTCCCAGCACGGCTGCGTTGGCAGCCCTGGGGGCTCCTTCTGCTGCCCTGAGCCCGCAGAGCAGGGCAGCGTTTGCTGATGCTCTGAGCCCTTCCTAAAGATCCTGTGGGGCTGCCTTAGACACCTGGGGCCAGGCATTCCTTCCAGCCTGGGCCACTTTGGCTGGGCTGGGGGTGGCCCTAGGGCAGGCAGCAGTGTGTGCAAGGGCCCTGGGTGGCACGCTGCAGCACAGTCACCGTGCCATGGAACGGAACCCGGTGTCCAAGGGCCCTTTGTGACACGTGGGAAATAGAAGCTTGCCCGGGAGCTGGGAGCACGCAACGGGGCACAATGGGAACAGAGCAGTGCTGTGAGGAGCACCCGCACAGCGCACTCGTTCGTGTCCCACCCGGAGCTTTTCCGAGGCGTTGTTACTGCAGCTGACTGCGAGGCCAGACTGCGGGACTTGGTGACTCAGAACTTTTCCAAGGCATCTCCCATTCACTGTCAGTGCCATCAAGTCCAGACCATGGAATCTGGTCACCTAAATTGTTAATGAGGAGTCTCCTGTCATTGTGGCAGGAGCCCTAAAGACCAAAGTGCAGGACTTCCTGTCCTGCAGCCTTCCTGAGGCTTCCCTGTCACAGGTGCCTTGAAGGCACAACTGCAATTGTTGACTTGCAATATCCTGAGGCATCTTTCTAGAAGGTGCCGTCAAGGCTGGGTGGTGGAATGGCGGACAGATTTCTCAGCCCTTTCAAAGTGTTCAGGGGGAAAAAAAAGAATGACCCTGGAGCTGCCCAAGCACAACAGCCTGAAGATCTGGAACAGATCCAGACACTGAAGGATGGTGAGTAGCAGAGCTGGGCCACAGGGCTGATGGCTACAGCCAGCTTGGCCCCATCCCATCCCATCCCATCCCATCCCATCCCATCCCATCCCATCCCCTGGGGACATGCTCATGGACAGGATGGAACAGGGCCCGGGCAGACACCCTGGGCCATCCTGGGGCTCTCCGTGCCTGGGGAGCGCAGGGCTGGGCTGTGTTCTCCGGCCTCTCCCGCAGCCCCTCAGCTCTGGCTGCGCTCGCTCTTTGCCAGATGCAGCCCTGGACAAGACACAAGAGCAGGAACCCGGCCCTGGCCGCTTCCGCAAAACCCTGAAGGTACCTGCAGCCACCCCCACCTGGGCTGGGCCTGCTGTCCCTGCTCAGCCCAGCACCATGCTTGGAGCACGCCATGCAACGTCCCTGCCTTCCCTGTCCTTTGTTCTGCTGCAGAGGTTACGGAAGTTCCTGCACATTCGGCGTAAGAAGACCGGCACCTCAGCAGCTGAGGGCAGAGCCCAGCCTGACGCAGGGCTGACTGAGCTCCAGGCAGAGCCTGATATCAGCCCAGATTTGGCTGAGCGCTCACAAGACTTTGACACCTCAGTGACTGAAAGCTGGGCAAAGGCTCTTCTCACATCAATGATGGAGGATGTGGTCATCACAAACAGTGACAATGAAGACACTGAGGACATCTCAAATACTGGCACCATGCCCACTCCCATTGTGATTCATGCTCCCACTATGGATTTTTTTGAGGACAGTGCTGTTCTTTCTCAGCAGCAGGTAAGCAGCCTGGGGCCAGGCCTGGAGGCCTGCCAGGATTGTGTGTCCCCTCAAGCCATGGTCACTGGGCCCCCTCAGCCTTTGAGTCCAGCACAGTGTGGCGGGAAGGGAAGCACTTCTTGGGGGAAGCTGGGCAAGTTGCTGCCTTGGACAGCACTCAAAATCTCCCCCATGCCTCCTCCAGGTGCCAGCCATTGTGAGGAGCATCCACCAGAGGCTGGTGTCCCATGGCACTGTGGATGCCAGGCTGCAAAGTGACATAGTGAGGCTGGCTGAAGAACACCCTGCGGACGTGGTGCTGAGCCTCCTGCGCTGTGCCCCAACGTGTGACAGGTACGGGGCCCACGTGCCTGCACAGCTCAGGGCTCACCAGCCTTTGGGGCCCATGGCCCTGCACAGCCTGTGCTATGGGCTCTGCCAGACAGGCAGAGAGGTCCAGGACCCTGGGGCCCCTCTGTTTCCCGAGCCTGCTGCCAATGCTCCCTCCCTGCCCCTCAGGGCACCGGGGCTCTGTCACCTGGGCCCTCACAGCTGCACAGGGCATGGTACTGGGACTGAGATGCCCCTGATACAGAGCTCTGATCCCACAGAGCTGCTACAATGATATGGAGAACCATTGGCTCATCTGGACCAGCAATGGAGAAAGTGCTGCCAACACTGCTCTGCGTGATGGAGGATTGGCCACTGCACAGCACACGCACCTCTGATGGGGACGACACAAATGTTTCTGCCCTAGCTGTGAGTTTCTGGATTTGGCCTCCTCTTGCCCCTCGGTCTCCTCCCCAGCAGCTCTCCATCCTCTCCATGCCTCAGGCGCTGGGCTGAACTCTGGGCAAGGGGCAGGCTCAGGGGGCACCAGGCCCGCTGCTCCTCCTGCATCTGCCCTTGGGCCCTGCCCCATGGACACCTCGGCACTGAGCGCTGTCTTGGGCTGCTTCTTTTGCAGGCAACTCTGGTGATCTGGGTGATTGTGCCTGAGTGCCACAAGGCGATGATCCCATATTCTGGGCACCTGTTTGTGGCTCTGCTCTTCCATGTTGTCATCACCACACAGCAGATGCTACCAGAGGAAGTTGATACCTTCTGGAGAGCATGCCAGGAGGAACACCACCTTCCTAGCAAGCCCAACAGGTCCCAGTCCTCCTGTCCTTCCCATGCCCTTGTGGCCAGGGCCAGTGCTCCCAGTGTGACCTGGGCTTTGCTCTGCACACAGGTTTGCAGTGCAGGCCATGAAGGCTCTGCTCTGCCGACTGCGCTGTGACAATGAGGTGATGGCTATGGAGCGCAAGCGTGGTTGGAAGATGCTGCTGTGTGCTGACACCCAGCACTATGCTGTGGGTCTGCTGGCCAGGTGAGACCCCCTGCTCCTCATTGCCCCCGGCATTTGTGCCCTGTGCCCCACACAGTCCCTGTGGTCATGGGCCAGAGAGCCTCATCACTGAGGGACGGCCAAGGAGACTGGAAAAGGTTGGGAGAGGAGGGTGCCCAAATGAGCTGCCTCATAAAGCGCCTACATCTCTTCCAGGGATGCTGGGGAAAGACCAGACCTCTGTGAGTCAGTCCTGGGAGAGGTTTAGCACACTCACCTCAGGGTCTTGGTGTCTTTTTCTCCCCTTCCAGGGAGATGTTCCGTATCTTTATGCCCTTGTGTTCCCTCATTGCAATCCATCTACTCAAGCGACTGCACAGAGAAGAGCCACGCTGGGATCTGCCCTTCCTGGCATTCTTTGTGGAGGTGAGCCTGGTGGCCAGCGCTGCCTGGCTGAGCTGCCTCCCAGCTCTCTGCCCTCTCGTAGGCACAGCTGCCTGGGACGGTGCCCACGCCCTGTGCTGCTGCCTGGGCCCAGCCCTGTGCGCTTCTGAGCTCCTGCTGGCCAGCTCCCCTGTCACTGCCCTGTGCCTTTCAGGTCTTTCAGTGCCTAGACTTGAGGAAATGTGGTGACAGCACACTGGAGATCATGTCAAGGCACCTGCAGAGTGAGTGCAGGGAGCGGCGGCGCCTGGCGCTCAGAGGCCTTGTGGTGCTCAGCAAGGATCCCTTGAGGGTGAGAAGGGGGCAGTGGCTGAAGTTGTATGAGCAGTGTGGGGTTGAGGAATGCAGTTCATTTGTCTTGGCTGGGCTTCAGGAGCTGAGGCAGCTGTTCCATCTCTCCTGCCTCACCTGCCCCAGTGCTTTGGCTCAGGCCTTTGGCCTGTGGGCCCTGCAGCTGCAGGGTGGCCTTGCAGTGCCAGGGCGGTGGTGGTGGTGCAGCCGTCCATGGCTTTCCAGCACTGCCTTGTGTTCCACACAGGCCAGAAGAATGTGCAGTCTGTCTAAAAACCTTGTGGAGCTCTTGGGTGATGCAGAAGGATATGTTGTCAGCATGACTCTCTCTGTGCTCACAAATATACTTGAGAACGAACACATCCTGATATCCAGCACCACTGCCCCGAAGCTGGCTGAGGCACTCCTGCCGCTCTTTGATTGTGTAAGGCTCTTGTGTCCCCTGCCATGGGCACTGGTTGCTGCCCAGAAATTTTGTGGATTTTCAGGCCTTTGCCTAGATGGGCTCGGAGAATTTGGTGCTGAGGTATTTTCCTTTTTTCCAGGATGACATCGATATGCAGCTGCTCTCCTTAAATCTCTTCTTCAAGGTGATGGACTTGGTAGTGAACAAAAGAAAAAAAACTCTGAAGAAGATTGTGAGCCAGAGCCTGCTGCCACTCTTCTTCCATTGCCATGATGAGAACAAGCGCGTGGCAAAGGTGAGGTTTTGAGTTATGCTGGTGCATACCTGGAAAGGGGTCTCGGATGTCTCCTGGTTGGCTTCTCCCAGGCTCAGCCTTCTGCTCCTGGCCTTGGCACAGGGATGCAAGTCCTTTTCTTGGGCTGCAGTAGCAGCTCCACATCTGTGCTCCTCTCCAGGCCTCTCGCGAACTGCTGCTTTGTGTGGTAGAGTTCCTGAAGAAGAGGAAGCTCAAGCAACTACTTGAGAGGGAGAAGATGTTGAAGTTTGCCAACTGCCTGGTAAGGAGGGCCTGGAAGCCCCAGGCTCAGCCTGGAGAAGGCCCCTGAGGGCGGTGCTCAGTGTGCGGGGCTGGCAGCTGTGCCCCTGCCCGCTGCTGCAGCCAGAGGCCGCGGGGGCTCTGCTCCAGGCTCCCGTGGGCCCCAGCTGCGTGCCCATGGAGCCCCGGCCCGGCGGGGCTGCGGGCCGGCACCGCGGCTCCCCGGGCAGCAGCCGGCCCTCTGCCCCCTGCCCTCGGGAGCCCTTGGCCAGCGGCTGCTGGCCGCGCCTCAGGCCTGTGCGGCCAGGGGAGGCTGGGGCTGGGTGCAGGCAGCGCCCGGCCCAGGGGCGGAGCCCGCGCCAACCCTTCCCTCCTGCCGCTCTCTGCAGCTGGCAGAGGACAGGAACAGAGCGGCCGAGCACCTGCGCCGGGCCCTGCGCTACCTGCGGAGCCCACAGGAGCCCTTGCGAGAGGCGGCCGTCAGATTCATAGGTGAGCCATGAGCCCGGGCTCCCTCCCCGGCCCGGCCCGCCGCAGCTCGGCCCCAGCCCCGCCTGCTGCCCCGGCAGCACCAGCCGGGCCCGGCGCCGTGGAGCCCCGCCTGACCTGGGCATTGCTGCTGCCGCCCTCTGGCAGCCGTGCCCTGGGGCGGCAGCGTGCGGCAAGGGCCCGGGCTGAGCCCTGCCGGGCCAGCAGCCCGTGTGGCCACAGCGCCAGCAGCGCCACCGGCAGGGAGCTGTGCCGCTGGCGCCCTGACAGGCTCTGTGTTCACAGGGTCTGCCAAGGTACTCATGAGGGGCCAGAAGGAAGAGCTCGAGGTCCTCAATGAGGGTGAGTGCCGGAGCGGGCTGACAGCGGGGGCTGGCGAGGGGAGCTGCAAGCCCTGCCCAGCTGCGGCAGGCTTCGCTCCCTCTGCGGACGAGGGGTGGCGTGGGCAGAGCACCGTGAGATTTCAGGGACACGGGCCAGGGGCTTTGTGAGCAGCCCTTTGCGGCTGATCCTGCTGGCCCCTCCGCTCTTCTGGCCTATCCAAGAGCAGACTTGGACAATCACTTGGCGTGAGGTTCTCCTAGGATTCCTGCAGACGTGGGCCCTAACTGTGGCCATCTTCCTCTCTGTTTCAGCCATTCACACCCAGAAGAAAGGCAGTTTATCCCACTGTAGCAGGAATATTCAAGCCCAGTTTACAAGCAGAGCTGAAGAATTAAGTTTATCTTCAGGATCCAGTGAATCAGTGACCCAAGAACAGCATCAGGAGACACTGAAGAGGACGCCATCTCCCATTGCCACTGGAGTTCCAGGCACAGATGATGATTGGCACAGCTGAGCTTTTGGGACACTCCTGTGGCTTCAGCCCTCTCCCTGCCTGTAGATAGATCCCTCCCTCCAGCTCTCTCACCGTGTCCATCCCCTTTTGTTCCGTTCCAGCTCATCCCTTTGCTTCGCCTTATATTAATAAACAGTTTGGCATCTTCACTTTGCCTGCATCCCTGTGGAGCTGAAGCAAATCCAGGGCCCTGGGACACACAGGCCCCTGCTGCCGTTGTCTCCCACGCTGTGTTTTGTGCACAGACCCAGAGGAACGGGGGCAGATCAGGCTGGAAAGGTCCCTGTGCTGAAGGTGCAGTTCCACAGCACTGTGCAGTTCCACATCTTGCTGAGCACACTGAAGGCCAGCAGTGGGACAAGGAGCCTGTGTGTGTCAGGGACCAAAGTTGTGTCTAAGGCCCTGCCATATTTGGTCCCCTGGTGTGCACGTCAACAAGATAATGAAGAGCAGAGAACGAAGGCAACCTTATGGTTTACCTGGTGGAAATTTGACCCTTAAGGGAAACAATGGACGGGTCAATCAATGGGAAGTAAACCTGTGAAAGATAAAAAATGGAGCTGTGGTTGGCATGGAGGTGGTATCACAGGTCACAGCGTCTTCATCTCACGCACTGGCCAAGCATGAGATGAAGTCAGAACTGGAAAAACTCCACTCCAGAGAAGGAGATATCAGGCCTGATACTGGGGTAGAGGGACGAGAAGGACAAAATGCACACCCTCTTGATGGAGGGGATGCCCTGAATGTGGGTGGCCTGCCCCTTCCACTGAAGCACCATGCTCCATCTCCTGCTGCTGCTCAGTGGCTTTTCACCATTCCAGGGGTTGTACATATTCTTTGCAACAGCAACTGATATAACAAAACTTACTTCCAATCACAAGAGCATTTCAGACATTCCACATGGGAATCCTACAGAACCTGTAACACCCTTGTATTTAAAAGAGCCAACCTGAGTATGCTCTGAACCCATCTGAGAGGGATTCCATGGCAAGCATCCACGGAGGGTAAAGGAGCTTGGAATTCTGGAAGCTTTCAAGAATAGCTTCCTGAAAGCACAGCAGCGCTCCATCCCTGCACAGGATGAGGAAGAGGGCAGAAGCAGAGAGCATCCGGGCTTAGCAGGGAGCTCTGGCTGTGCCTGAGGGCAAATGAAGCAGCAGCACGGTGCCCGAGACTCGGACACGCGGCCGTGCTGGTGCCCGCAGTGCTGCCAGGCAGTGCCGGGATCCCGGCTGTGCTTCTGCTCCCCACAAGTGAGGAACGGCAGCCCCAGGCTCAGAGCCAGCCAGAAAGCCAACCAAGGGAGAGCAGAGGGAGGGCATCCTTCCAGTCTCTCTTGGGCATGGCCGCAAAACAGCGCCTGCTGCTTCTTCCTCCGCCTGCGTTTGGGCTGTGCTGGTGGCAGAGCCAGCCAGGTTGGGCTCTGTGTTCCAAAGCCTGTTGGGAGCGGGCATGAAAAGCGCGGCGTGCACAGCAGAGAGACCTGGAAGGTGCTGGCAAGAGCATCCTGCAGGAACAGGGCGCTGGTCCCTGGCCAGGAACAGCCTGGTTTTGGTACCGTGAGCACAGGCAGGAGTTGAGGCAGGTGAAGAGGCCATGGGCAGCTTGTGTTTGTGGAGGGCCTGGGGCTGCACCTCTGAACCTGCACCTGGAAACTCACTTGGGGCAATAGGAACTAGAGCTGGAGTGGCTGTCCTGAAAGGACCTGAAGTCATTCAGCCTTGCCAGCGTTTCTTTAGGGTGTGTTGGTGCTCCCCAGGAAATCCGCACATTTGGGGAAAGACCTTTGGAGGAAAGGGGCTTGCTTCTCAAGGAAAGTGCTTCCCAGGGAGCTCCCAGTGAGGCAGGTGTGAGTGTCCCCCTTTGGCTCTCTGTGCTCCTTTCAGTCCTTGAGGCCTGTTGCACATGGCAGTGGGGCAGGGAGAAGGCAGTGAAGAGCAGGTTTGGCATCTGCCTGGACCTGTGGAAACCAACCCAAGCACCTGCAGCAGGATGTGTTACCCCCTTTGGACAGAGGGTGGGCAGGAGCATCTGTGTCCAGCCATGAGCCCCAAAGCTCTCTGTGAGAGCTGTGAATTAAAAGGCCTTTACACACACGCTTTTCACATCTTTCCTGTCTGCTGTGTTTCAACTCTTGGCAATATGCATTTGCCTGCTGCTTGGTGGCAGCTGCTGTGGCCCAGGGCCAGCACAGAGCTGGGCTGTGTGGGCCAGGCAGCGAGGAGAGCCTTGGCTGATCTTGGTGTGTTCCTGGCCTCAGAAAATCTTGGAAGGTTTTCCTCCCCAGGCGTCCTGCTCATTGGCTCTCCCTGTGCATCTTGGAGAGAACAAGGCAGGCATTTCTGGCAGCTGGGCATCAGCCAGCCTTAAAATGGGGGCATGTGGTGGAGTGAGCCCAGCTGAGATACGCTGAGCGCAGCCCAGTGCTCCTTGCTCCTCTCTGCTGAGCCGGGAGCGTTTGTCTGCTTTCGGGATGGCCCTGGCTGTGTCAGGGCTGCTCCGTGGACACGAGACAGCCGGTCCTGTCCCGCTGGGTCCCAGCAGTGCCTGGCAGCAGCCCTGCACCCACGTCAGGATGCTGGCCAAGAGAGGCCCTGGAAGCTGAGGCAGCTGATTTGAAGCTTTTGCAGATCCACACAGGGGATGCCAGCAGCGTTCCCTCAGGATACAGCAGTCCTGAGGGGCCTCCCCAGAGCTGCCTGATGCTGCCCACTCCTTGTGGCACCAGTTGCTTTCCTGTGGGATGTTCTACCTCCCCCAGGAGTGAAGAGGGAACTGGGGAAAGAGCTTGCCCGGCTGCTCTGGATCCTTTCCCAGCAGCCCTGGCTGAGTGGAGCAGTCCGAGCTGAGCGCAGAGGTGCCAATGGAGCAGCCGTGCCCAGGAAGGCTGGCTGGGAAGGATGATCCAGGAACCACAGGCCTGGCAGCCTGGCTTTGCTGCCAGGGAAGGCCTTGGAGCAGACCCTCCTGAGTGCCATCCCACGGCACGTGCAGGGAACCAGGGGCTCTGCTGGAGGCTGGGAAAGCTCTGCGGAGGGACGGGCACAGCTGGGGGTCCTGGTGGGCTGTTGCGGGCTTCTGTGGGGGTGTTTGGGGGGGTGGATGTTGGGCGGCGCGTTGGGGATGGAGTTGTCCGGAAGGTGAGAGGTCTAGGCTGGAATTTGAGTCAGTTTGAAGGCAGCATCTGTGCTTTGGCACAGCTTTGGTGTTGGACGGCAGAAAGAATATCTGTGACTATTTCTTTTACTGGTCCTGTTTCTCCTGCAGGGAACAAGAGGGGAGAGCTGTACTTTATTGGCCACTTAGAGATCTGTACTGGGGGAGTATCGGCCCTTTTGCCATCTCCTCATTTAGTTGGCTTACTGTTGTAACACTGAGTGGTCTTCATTCCTTGGGAGCTTTTATTCCTTAAGAGAATTAGGAGATTATAATCCCTTCATGGAAAACCATTTGCAAACCAAAGAATGGCCTTCCTTTTGGCCTCTCTGTAGTGTTATGTTTTGTAAAGGGACTTCCAGTGGATGATGTTAAGGCATATGTGTTGCTGCTTTGAGATGGGAACAAACTTCAAAATCAATGCCATTCTCTGGGCATTGCTGTTAATTTGAGAAGTTTGCAAATTTTGGAACTACTTGAGCTGAGCAATGGGAATGAAAGCTTTCCTGAAGTGAGGATACTTAAATGCCCTGAGCCCGCAGAGCAGGGCGGTATTTGCTGATGTTTCGAGCCCTTCCAAAAGATCCTGTGGGGCTGCCTTAGACACCTGGGGCCAGGCATTCCTTCCAGCCTGGGCCACTTTGGCTGGGCTGGGGGCGGCCCCAGGGCAGGCGGCAGTGTGTGCAAGGGCCCTGGCTGGCACGCTGCAGCACGGTCACCGTGCCATGGAATGGAACCTGGTGTCCAAGGGCCCTTTGTGACACGTGGGAAATAGAAGCTTGCCTGGGAGCTGGGAGCACGCAACGGGGCACAACAGGACAGAGCAGTGCCGTGAGGAGCCCCCGCACACCAGCTCATTCCTTTCCCACCCGGAGCTTTTCCGCAGCCTTGTTCCTACAGGTGACCTTGTGGCCAGACTGTGGGACTTGGTGACTCGGAGCTTTTCCGAGGCATCTCCCATTCCTGCGGCCAGTTCCATCAAGTCCAGACCGTGGGATTTGGTCACCTGAATCATTAACGAGGAGTCTCCTGTGATTTTGGCAGGAGTCCTCAAGACCAGAGTGCAGGATTTGCTGTCCTGCAGCCTTTTTGAAGCTTCCCTGTCGCAGGTGCCTTCAAGGCACAACCGCAATTGTTGCCTTGGCGATATCCTGAGCCATCTCTCTTTAAGGTGCCCTCGAGGCCAGGCTCTAGCATGGCAGGCAGATTCCGCAGCTTGTTGAAAGTGTTTAGGGGGAAAAAAAAGAATGACCCTGGAGCTGCCCAAGCACAACAGCCTGAAGATCTGGAGCAGATTCAGACACTGCAGGGTGGTGAGTAGCAGAGCTGGGCCACAGGGCTGATGGCTACAGCCAGCTTGGCCCCATCCCATCCCATCCCATCCCATCCCTGGGGACATGCCAATGGACAGGATGGAACAGGGGCTGGGCAGACGCCCCTCAGTGGCCATGCTCCAACCCCTGGGCCATCCTGAGGCTCTCCCTGCCTGGGGAGGCTCCTCAGCTCTGGCTGCGCTCGCTCTTTGGCAGATGCAGCCAGGGACCAGACTCAAGAGCAGGAGCCCACCCGTGGCCGCTTCCACAGAGCAGCGCAGGTACCTGCGGCCATCCCCACCTGGGCCGGGCCTGCTGGCACTGCTCGGCCGGGCCCCACGTTGGAGCAGACCATGGAACGTCCCTCTCTTCTTCCCGCCCTTCCCTTCTGTTGCAGACACTGCGGAGGTTCCTGCGCCTTCGGCGCACTAAGACCAGCGGCCCCGCGCCCGAGGGCACGGCCGAGCCCGACCCCAGGCCCAGCGAGCTGCGGGCAGAGGCTGCTTCCAGCACCGCGTCCTCTGACCTGGCTGCCAGCTCTGACTGGGAAACCGATGAGGGCTGGGAGGAGGCTGACATGGCCCTGACGGAGGCCATGGCCACCGGCAACACCATCAGCCAGGGCATCCCAGAGACTGAGGCCATGCCCACGCTCACTGTGAGTCCTGGAGCCACTCTGGAGTTTTTCCAGAAGGGTTTTTATTCTCTGCAGCAGCCTGGGCCAGGGCTGAAGGCCTCTCAGGATCACGTGGCCCCTCAAGCCATGTCCGCTGGGCCCTCTCAGCCCCATCACAGTGGGCTGGGAAGGTGAGCACTTCTTGGGGGAAGCTGGGCAAGTTGCTCCCTTGGACAGCACTCCAAGTCTTCCCCATGCCGCTTCCTCCAGGTGCAAGCCACGGTGAGTGCCATGCTGCAGAGACTCACGTCCTGTGAGTCTGTGGACGCCGGGCTGCAAATGGCCATTGTCAGCCTCACCGAAGAACACCCTGCCCACGTGGTGATGAGCCTCCTGCGCTGTGCCCCAACGTGTGACAGGTACGGGGCACAAGTGCCTCCAGAGCTCGGTGCTCACCGGCCCGTAGGGCCCCTTGCCCTGTACAGCCTGTCCGGCGGGGTCTGCCAGACGGGCAGAGAGCACCGGCACCCTCGGGCCCCACTGTTTCCTGAGCCTGCTGCCATGCTCCCTCCCGGCCCCATGCAGCTGCACGGGGCACGGTACTGACGCACAGCTCTGGTCCCACAGAGCTGCCGCGCTGCTGTGGAGAGCCATGGGCACCTCAGAGGTAGCCGTGGAGGAGGTGCTTCCAGCGCTGCTCTCTGCCATAGAGGAGCAGCCACCGTACGGCAGCTTCCTCTGCAGCGGGGACAACGAGGCCGTCCTTGCCCTGGCTGTGAGTTTCTGGAGCTGGCCTACACTGGCCCTCCAGGTCGCCTTCTCAGAAGCTCTCCATGCTCTCCCCAGCCTGCAGCTCCCTGCCTGGGCTGAAAGCTGGGCTAGGGGCAGCAGGCCGGGTGCTCCCCCTGCCTCTCACCCCTGGCCCTGCCTCATGGACACCTCAGCACTGAGCGCTGCCTCGGGGCGCTTTGTCTCTTGTAGGCAACTCCCGAGGGCACGAGCCCTGCCCGGCAGGAGGGCGTGCGGCAACAGGGCTGGCAGCGCCCGTGTCGGGCAGCTGTGCCGCCTGGCGCCGCCACATGCTCTGTCTTAACAGGGGTAGCTGAAGTGCTCATTATGGGGCAGAAGGAGGAGCTCCAGGTCCTCAGTCAGGGTGAGTCAGGGCAGCCGCGTGGCAGCGAGTACCGCCCGGGGAAGCGGGGGGAGCAGCTACAAATCCCGGCCCCGCAGCTACAATCCGTCACCGGGCTGCCCAGGGCTCTGCTCCCTGTGCGCACCAGGAGCGGCGGGGGCACAGCCCGGAGACCTTTTGGGGACATGTGGCGGATCCGTGGCCAGCACCTTGCGCCCGAAGCCCTTGTCTCCCGCTCCCTCCTGGCCATGGCGAGAGCCGGCCGGCATGGCCCTGGCAGGAGGCTTTCCTTGGATTCCCTCCATTTGCTTTCTGACCGTGGCTCTGTTCCTCTCTCTTCCAGCTCTTCAAGTCCTCAGGGAAGACGAGAGCCCATCCTGCATGAACACATGGATTCAGATGAAATTCCAAAGAAGATCTGCAGAACTTCATTTGTCTCCTGGACCAGATGTACCTGTACCGGCCTCCTTCGATGATTTCCAGTTGGGACTGCCTGCAGCTCCAGGCACGGCTCTGGCTGCTCTCAGCTGAGCCTGTGCCAAGCTCCAGCAGCTCCTGCCATCTCTCTCCCTGTTGGCAGCTCCTTCCCTGCAGCCCTCAGGCCCTGCCCATGCCCTTTTTTACCTCCCAGCTCACCCCTTCACTTCACTTTCCCTTAATAAACTGTTTGTGTTTTTCACTTTACCCACGTCTCCGTGGAGCTGAAGCGGCGCAAAACCTGAGCCCAGGGACACGCAGGGCCCTGCTGCCGTTCTCCTCCCCACTGTGTTCCGTGTACGGACAGAGAGGAACAAGGGCAGCTCAGGCTGCAAAGGTCCCTGTCCCGGTGCTCCAGCTGCACAGCGGCATGGAGTTAAAGGGCGTGCTGAGCACGCTGAAGGGGAAAAGGAGCCCGGGTTTTAGAAGAGCCAACTTGAGTGTGCTCCGAAGCCAGCCGTGAGGGGTTCCAGTGCAGGCATCTGTCGAGGGCAAAGGAGCTTGTAATGGCGGAAGTTTCCACCAAGAGCTTCCTGAAAGCACAGCGATGCTCCATCCCTACACAGGGACAGGAAGAGGGCAGGACAAGAGACCACCGTGGTGGTTTTTTTGTTGTTGTTTGGGGGAATTTGTTTTGGTTTTTTTTTTGGTTTGGTTTTTTTGGGGTTTTGGTTTTTTTTGTTTTTTGTTTGGTTTTTTTTTTTTCCCAGTTGCTTTGGCTTTGTCTGATACTGATGCTGAGTTTTGAGGTTGGTTTTTTTTTTGGGGTCAGGGGGCTTGTGGGCTGGATTTGGGTTTTTTTGTGTTGCCCCCCACCCCCCAGACCCTCCCCCGCCCCTTTTTCTTTTCTCCTTTCCTGAAAGAATGGCTCTTCTATTTGCTTGGAACGAGAAACTTATCCGGAAAAACAAACCAACAAAAAAATTGGCCAATTTTATTTCTTTTCCTTTGGTATCAGAAACACTCCCAGCCGAGCCAACGGGCAAGCTGAGCCCGTTGCTCTGCCTGCTGACACGCTGAACTGGCGAAACAGCGCCCACACCACCCACCCCCCGCCCTACCCCGCCACGCCCTCCTGGGACCCTACCCAGGCCGGCTCCCCTGGCCCCGATGCGGCTCGCCCCGCCCCTCCCTGGCCCGCCCCGCCCGCCGGTACAGGTGGCGGCCGCCAGCACCGCCGCCAGCACACAGGCTCTGTGTGTGGCTGTCAGGCGGGTTGTTTCACGGTCCGCAGAGGTCTTCGGCCCTTGACGTGACTCTAGGGGGCCGTGGGGGCTCGGTGCCGAGGCGCCAGGGCCCAGCATGAAGCCACCGGCCCTCGTCCGCACAGAGAGAGAAACAGTGACACACACCCACCCCCCCCCCCCACCCCCCCCCACTCCACACGCTCACACCCCAAGGCCACCCCTGCAGGCTACGGCCACCCCTGCAGGCTACCACAGTGCTGCGTGTGCAGGCACGCACGGCCAACCATCCCCGCCCCCTCCCTACCCCCCAGCCTCCTCCCCCTGCCACCCGTGCCTGCCCGCCCATAGTCA